>NC_058162.1:19020469-19190671 GCF_020080835.1 Cotesia glomerata
TGTGTGTGTGTGTGTGTGTGTGTGTGTGTGTGTGTGTGGATGTATGTAAACCTCTCATAACTTCTGAATGGCTAAACTGATTTGATCGTGGTTGGTGCCATTCGAAAGGGCTTGACTGAACTCAGATTTCGAATATCGTTTGAAACGATTCTAACTAGTAGATTTTGAGAAATCGCAAAAAAATTACAAAAAAAAATTTTTTTCAAATAGGGTTTTTTTGGAATAACTTTTAAACGGCTCGACCGATCAATTCCAAAAACTAATGAGCTTTTAACATAAAAAAACCACGTCGAACGCCGCCAGTCCGGTCAAAATCGGTTGATTCGTTCGTGAGTTATCGTTGACGAAAGAAAACCGAAAAAAGCGTTTTTCGGAATTACTCCGAAATTTTTAATTCTATCAATTTAAACTTGAACATTCTTTATGAAGCTTAAAAAATTGCGTTGAATGCCTTGAACCGCGTGGAAATCGGTTTATTTGTTCAAAAGTTATTGCGATTCGAAAATTCAAAAAATAGTGTTTTATTAAACTTCTATCAAACTTTTGAGCTCTTCGAGCTCAAAAGCATACAACAGCCATTTCTTGAGCTCGGGGAGCTCAAAATAACACAAAAATTGTATTTATAGGCTCAAAGAGCTCAAAAACGAGTCATAAGTGCAATTTCAAGCGTTTAAGTATAGAATTGGCGGGAAGTTGCAGGGATGGCCATCAGGGTCAACCGTTTTCCTAATTTTTTTTTTCTGAATCGATTCAATTAAATTTACATGGATTTCTACACTGACATTATCATAAAATAATAACAAACGAATAAGTTGTTTAGAAAGATAATACTACAAGTGATTGCTGAACTTTATCGTATTATTATTGTTGTATTATTATTATTATTGTATTAAAACGATTCAATACTTTAATTTAAAATTTAAATGCTCGATAATGTACAAAAAAATTAAATTGTTTCTACAGTCTTTGACCAAAGAAATAATTTTGTAGAAAATTTAATTTCCTACAAAAGCCATAAGAAGGTTTTTTTAAAAAAAAATTTTTTAACAACGAAATATCCACTTGAAACAAAAAAAAATATTTCCTGTGTTATTTAAATGGGAAATCGAATTTTTTGATGAGCTAAGCCACTATTGGACTTAATTTAAACCCTTTAGCACAGCGGCATAATTTTTTATTTTCTATAAACTACCAAATTTTCTGGTATATCAGTAAAAAAAAAAAAAATCGCCTTAAAATGACATACCCTAATATACATATATATAATATATATATAAATATATGAAAAAATGATGTGGGTACTCAAATGAAAATTCTTGATGAGTGTAACATCGGGATGAGCTTAAATCTTTAGAAACGTCAATAGTTAAAAAAGTACAGTGCAATTTAACAAAAGTCATTATTTAAGAAAGCAAAATTTTATTTATTTTTAGTTCACAAGTCACGGCGTGTTTGCGTGTGTGTGTGTGTGTGTGTGTGTGTGTGTGTGTGTGTGTGTGTGTGTGTGTGTGTGTTTGTGTAAGTAAGTATGTAAACCTCTTATAACTTTTGAACGGTTGAACCGATTCCATCGCAGTTGGTGCCATTCAAAAGGGATTCGCCAAACTTAGATTTCCTGTTAATTTCAATCGATTCGGACCGATAGATTTTGAGAAATTTGGAGGAATTTAAAATACAATAGGAAAAAAATTTCTTTCTGAAGTCGTTTTTTTTGAATAACTTTTAAAGGGCTCAACCGATCGATTTCAAAAACTACTCAGCTCTCAATCTTGAAAAACCACGTCGACCGCCGCCAATCCGGTCAAAATCGGTTGATTCGTTCGAGAGATATCGTTAACGAAAGAAAAATGAAAAAAGTGTTTTTTTGGAGTTACTCTGAAATTTCTAGTTTGACCAATTAAAACTTAGAAATTCTTTATGAGGCTTAAAAAATTGCGTAGAATGCCACCAACCGCGTAAAAATCGGTTCATTCATTCAAAAGTTATTGCGGTTTGAAAATTCAAAAAATTGTATTCCTATGAAACTTCTCTATTAAAGATATTATAATAATAATTTAATTAAAAAGTTAATGGTCGTATTCAGAACGTAAAATGTGGGCTAATTGCATGTCACAACGAATGAAAATTAGTGACCTTTAATACGTAAATTAAATGAATTAAACGAGCTGTTCTTTAATTTGAAAATTGTCATAATGCATCGTTGCTTTTATAAAAATGAAAACATGATAACGGTAAGTTTTTCTGAAGGGTAGAATGTGATAAGAGCTAGAAAAGAAGGACTTTAAATAATGGAAAGTTTTATTACTTTAGCCAAAAACACGTTTGTCAAATTATGGCTTCAAATAATTGACTTAATTGACGTTGAAATTTTAATTTATGTTATGGTTTAGCGGTTCAACTGAATTTTTTATCTCTTTTCTCTTAAATACTTTTCAACAAAGTAAAAAAAAGTATAAAACCGCGAAAATAATATAAAAAATAAATAGAGCTTTTGGAATAACGGAAAAAATAAAAGACAGAGAATAAGGAAAATTGTTATCTGTATGAACATGCGAACTTAAATGAACATTGTTCGTTCTTGATTGCGCTATGAAAGAATAAGACTCAAGGAGTAATAGCATTCTCCAGATATTTGTCAAATTTCTTTCGGCAGAACTTTACAAATTTCCATTCAGAAATTAGTCATCAGTATGTTTTCTTCGCGACGGTAATTAAATTTTTTTTATAAACTATTTAGTTAAATCAACTTTATAATTGCATAAAAAAAAAATTAAAAAACGTAGAAACATCGCTGTTCCATAATGAAGAATTTTTAAGTCTGTTGAGAATAAATCAGGAAGGTAAAACAGTCACGTAAAACGATCGCTATATATAATGATCCTGAACAAGATTGGTTGCTGTAAGAAGAACTGACTATTTTTCTCAGACCGTTTAATTGATTAAATTGCTTTTTGGAGCATTTGGAAAAGGTGTAAAAACAAAGATTGATCGTACTATTTGGAGCTAAATTGCTTGAGTGAATCATTAAAAGAAGTTTAGCAGTTATTATCGTCGAATTATTTCCCGATAATTTCTAAATAGCAAATCAAAGTGAACGACCATCATGAAGTCATACTTTTTAATTATTTTTTGTCACATAGACTAAAAACTTTATTACATTACGAAAATTTTTAATTGAAAGATAATGAACATTTATTTAGCTTGGAATAAGGATAGTAAAGTTGACTTTTGATTATTGATTTTTTGATCTGTACAAAATCTTTAATTTATCCGATAAATTATCTTGTACTTTGTTGTGTATTTTTGTTAAATCAATGGAAAATATATAGATTTTTATAAAACAGATTTCATTGTTAGCAATAATCTATTACATTTTAATAGTCTCAACTATGCTTCTTTCTAGCAAGCACAAAAAAATTAATTTAACACACACACACACACACACACACACACACACACACACACACACACACACACACACACACACACACACACACACACACACACACACACACACACACACACACACACACACACACACACACACACACACATAGTGACATCCTCGCAAGAAGAGTTAGAATTCCTCCCTAAAACCTCATAACCTGGTGATCCAAAGAAACATGATTTTTTAAAATCGGAGTAAAACCAATAACTTCCTGATTTTTTGAAAATCATTTATTCTCATTGTAGGAAGTTAAAAACAAAAAAGAAATGAAAAAAGCGCCATTTGGTGAAGCTCGACATGGATAGGTAGATTTATTTAACGAATATAGAATAATTAATAATACGTGACAAAATGCGTTTATTAAAAATTTTTCTAATTTTCAAAGCCACTTAAGAAATTAAAAAATAAAGTTCAAAACAACGAATTATAGCTTTAATTAAAGATAATTAAGTGAACAGAGATAAAATCTATACATTTGAACTATCTTTGACGGTAATAATACTATTTCGATAAAATTGACAAAACTAAAAATGTTTCAAAAATTAAAACAGTTTTTAAACACCTACTACTCCGAAATTAACTGGCCGATTTTGCTCATTTTCCAACTTGATCTCGGTATTGGTTCATAGAATCCTATAATATAGAATTGATGTCTAAAATAAAGTTAGTTTATAAGTGGCCCCTGATTCCTTATTTGTTTATTTTTACATTTTAAATACACCCGGGAAAAAATGATCAGACCTGACCATACCTGTCCATGCCTGTTCATATCTGAAGGGTTAAATACGCTCATGTCTGATCAGGCATGTCTATGCCTGTTCATGTATGTTCATGTCTGAAGCGTGAAATACGCTCAGGCCTGTTCATGTTTGAAGCATTAAATATGATCAGGCCTGTTCATGCCTGTCCATACCTAGAAAAGTTAATTAAATTTACTCTACGGTAAGTTTTAAATGATAATAAAAATACTTTTATTTATTGAATAATATAATATACCGTTAATTGATAATTTACAAATTTATTCATCGAAATTAATGTACATACACTGAACATATTCAAAAAACTTTTCTTAGCATATTTGGTCCTTAGCATGAATAGGCATGGACAGGTATGATCAGACCTGAGCGTATTTAACACTTCAGACATGAACAGGTATGAACAGACATGATCAGGCCTGAGCGTATTTAACGCTTCAAACATGGACAGGCATGACCATGTCTAATATAAGGCCTGGTCATACATAAACAAGCATGAACAGGCCTAATTTCAGGCCTGATCATATATGAACAGGCATGATCAGGTCTGGTCATTTTTTTCCGGGTAGATCAGACTGGCATAGTTAGAAATGTGATAAAAATTTTTTCTTTGACGATAAACTCTGACGTTGTACTCCAACAGTATATCTACACTGTTAATTAAATCTTAAATTCGGTGCTCAAGCCGGTAAAATAGCCATGTGACACGTGGTGTATTTTTTCATAAATAATTAATATTGCGCAGTTTTGAAGTTAATCATAAAGTGTTTATAAGTGCTCAATTAATACTTTAATATAATTACATAACTAAACTGTGCAGATAAATAAATTAAATTAATTAAATCTTATATTCGGTGCTCAAGCCGGTAAAATAGCCATGTGACACGTGGTGTATTTTTTTAACAAATAATTATTATTGCGCAGTTTTTAAGTTAATTTGTACTCCAACAGTATATCTACATTGGCAACTCAATTTTAAATGAGTGATATAGTCTCACATCGTCAAACTTACTTATAAATACTGTGTTAAGCCATTTGTTAAATAATTTTCAGTAGCGACGTGACTTTATTCACTTGAGCTGCTCAGTGCCGTATTCACGTGATCTCTTATCAGAAGTGCCTACAATATACGTCATAAACATTTCAAGCTGCCCAGAGCCGTATCTATATGTTCAATTACCAGTGGTGCTCAAATATCACATGACTTAAACTGTTCAATACACATGTTGTGACAGTGCTCATTCTTTTTGTTTACGAATATCATATCAACTAATTAACGTAATTAGTAAACTTAAACATGTCTGAAAATACTGAAATAAAAACTGCCAATGCTCCGCCTGGATCAAAATGTCGTGGTTGCTCAAATTCCATTGCCAAGGAGCATTATCAGTGTGTGAAATGTATGGCTTACTATCACCCGGGCTGTGCCAAACAGGCAGGGCCCACAACTAGTGGAATATTTCAACGATGTTGTGGTAGGCGAGGTTCCTCTTCTTCAGAAGAATTTCGAGAAATGTTAAAAAAAGAAATACTCGCACTGAGAAATGACCTTAAGGACGACGTCACCGCAATTCGGAATGACTTCAAAAATGATGTCAAGAATGAGCTTGCCACAGTTGTCTCAAGTGTCAATGAACTCAAATCCCAAGTCCAATCTTTCACAGAACAGTTTAACAACCGAATATATAACGTCGAAGATAAAATCAGTAGCTGTGAAGCTCGGATAACGTCAAATACCAACATTATAGGTTCATATGAGGATAAAATTACAGAGCTAGCCAACAAAATATCAAACCTTGAAACAAACGTGGATAGTAACATTATTCTACAAGAAGTCGATGAGCGAATATCTAAGAAAAATAATGCCCTATTCCTAGGTATTAAAGAATCGCACAATGCTTCCTTAAATGAACGTCAATCGAATGACCTGATCAAAATACAAGAAATTTGTGACTCTCTCGCAAATAACTGTACAATATCATCTTGCTCTAGGATTGGTAAATATATAAATAACTCACTCCATCCTAGGCCAATAAAAGTCAGGTTTACTGATCAAGCTTCTGTTGACCAGCTCATCTCGGGACTGATAAAAGCCAAGAGGGAGAAGAGCCCCCCAGTACTAGTCCAAAATCTGGCTATTGTCCAGGATCGTACCGAACTCCAGAGAAGCGAACACAGGAGAGTACGTCTACAACTCCAGGAACGGATAGCAGCGGGCGAGACCAATTTGAGGATTGTTACTCGGAATGGACAACCAACCATAGTCAAGACTCCTCGGAATACTACAGCTTCAACTCCATTAATAACACAATAAACTCCAGCTTACATAATCTTACAATATACTATCAAAATGTCAGAGGCATAAACTCTAAATTGGACGATATATATCGTAATACGTATTTAGCTGAGTATGATTTCTATGTATTCACTGAAACATGGCTAAAATCTGGTGTATTAAATCATGAAATTTTTAATAATAATTACTCTGTTTTTAGGTGTGACAGACGAGAGGAGTTCAGGCGTTCTGGAGGGGGTGTACTGATTGCATGCAAGAGTACACTTAATGTACAATTGATAAAGTTTGATGATATTCTGCAACTCTTCCCTCAGGTTGAGATTGTAGGATTATTATTTACTAATCTTGGTATTAAAATACATCTTGTTAACATATACATTCCACCAGACCTGCATGTGCATATCTACTCCGACCTTCTAGAGCTCCTCTCGTCTCACTCTATCATGGATGCTGGAGAACTGGTACTGCTTGGAGACTTCAACTCACCACACTTCATTGATGCTATTGCTGGAAACTTGGATTTAAAGGCTGATCTTTTAACTAATTTCTCATTAATTAATAATTTAAAACAATTTAATAGGGTCCTGAACACACATGGTAGAATACTTGATCTAATATTCTCATCAATTGACTGCTCAGTGGATAAAGATGTAATACCACTGGTCAAAATTGATCCTCATCATCCTGCACTAAGGATTATGACCCAAGTATCTATGGTAAAACCAAAACATATTATTAAAAAGCCTCTGGGTAGTTATAATTTTCATAAAATTGATAAAACTAGTCTCATAACTAAACTTGAATCTATAAATTGTGAACCATTATACGACTTAGATACTCCCGATGACAAGTGTAACTATCTCTATAGTCAATTAGACTTAGCATTCTCAAAATCAATACCACGCACTAAAACTAGATCTTACAATCCATCTAAATACCCACCGTGGTTCACCTCTGAAATCATCTATGAATGTAAAATTAAAGAACAACTTCGTAGGAATTATAAAAATAGCTTAGGCATGTCAGCATATCTTCTTGAGCAATACAAACACCATAGGAAAGCTCTCAAAATCAAAATTAAATTAGCATATAGAAATTATATAGAGCAGACTGAAAACAAACTCTTCTTGGATCCAAAATCCTTTTGGAACCATGTAAAATCTAAATCAACTAGCTGTCAATTCCCTAGGAGCTTTTTAATATCAGGTAATTATGTTGATGACCCTCAGTTAATAGTAGCTTCTTTCGCAAAATTTTTCAGCAGCGTCTACGAACAACTTGATAACAGAGTATACTCATACCTAACAGATTGCAATACTAAGCATATGGGAGGTCTTGAATTACCCTCTGAATTAGATATTATAAGAGCTATTAAAAAATTACCTAACAAAATGGCGGCGGGTATTGATGGTATACCCTGTCAGGTTGTGAAGGAATGTTATAGGCCATTAATACTACCTTTAAAAATAATATTCCATGACTGCCTAACTAAAGGTGTTTTTCCAGTTATCTGGAAGACAGCTAAAGTTTATCCCATACATAAATCAGGCGAAAACACAAATCTTGAAAACTATAGGCCTATATCAATTATTCCTGCGTTTGCGAGAATCCTTGAAATGTTAGTCTATGACCTACTGCTATCATACTTTACACAGTACGTCTCTACTCATCAGCATGGGTTTCTAAAGAATAGATCGGTAGTCACAAACCTACTTCCCTATACTCAATACATTGCAGACAGCCTATCTGACGGAAAACAAGTTGATGTTATCCACACTGATTTCTCCAAAGCGTTCGATAAGGTTGATATCACAATACTTATGTACTCATATAAAGGCATACCCGAGTAAAAAAAACTATATATCATTATATATGATTCATATCTAATTATATAGAAGCATATGTAATTCATTTAAAATTATATAGATGTCTATATAATTCATATAAAATTCTATATATGAATTCTAAATATTCTATAAATCATACAGAATTCTATATAATTTTTTTTACTCCAGTGGGTATTTTGTGATTAACATAAAACATTCTCTTTTTCTATCTAACAGTCTGTTACTCTGAGCTCAAAATTGTAATACGTGCAATTTTGAGCGCTTAATTATGAAAGTAGCGAGAAGTTTCAGGGATGGCCTTCAGGGTCAACCGTTTTCCTAATTTTTTTTTTCCTATGGAAATAATTATATATAATTATACCTAATTATACATAATTATATAGGGCCATTTTTCATTTATAATTATGTAATATAATGATATATAATTTTTTTTACCGGGACGGGTACATAGTCTGATATACTTATAGTAAGGCATATATAGTCTGATATGGACGGTTTATACCAGGCCTGATCTAGTCTAATCAGAAAATTTTTTCACGGGTAAACCATTAAATTGTAATGAAATGTGAGTGATTATAAAAATTAAGTTTTCGATAACATGTTTCAATTTAAAAGTTAAAAAAATATTTGTCTCGATTTATGTTGAAATTTATCAAACCCCGGGTTAAAGAATACCACACAAAAAAAAAACTAACTTAGCTCTAGTTCTTAATTAAGAGCAAAAATTTTTAAATCGATTAAAATTTATTAAAAATGAAAAAAATAATTATTGAGTTTCATGAGGTTTATCCTTGAATTAAGTTAATTTTTTTTTTTTTAGTGTTCAATATTTTTCGTTTGGTAAAATATTACCACGCTTTAATTAAGATGACCAATTTTTTATTTTTTTGTATTTTTTCAATTTCTATGCAAAAGTAGTGCGAAGGTCTACATACGGGATATAACAAGCCAAAACAGAATAACTGGGTGGCTATAAATTCTCTGGGTTCATCTTACTCAATCTAGAGAGACTAAGATGAAATGTTTGAGAAGAAAAACTGATGAATCTTGTCAAGATTAACTCTAACAGCCCAATATATTCTTACGTTCATGCAATCTTTATTTTAATTAATTTTTTTTTATCGGTTAGGAAAAATTGATTAACAATAAAACTTCTCTGTACACAGAAAAAAATTTACAAAGTGGATAATTTTTAATTTATTTTATCCCTACCGGAGTTAAATCAACTCCGAGACAGATTTAATTTATATTCCCAGAAAAAAAAGTTTGGATCTGCTCTGATTAAATTTGATCTGAGCAGATCAGATTTGATCTAAATTTAGATCTAAGAAGATATGGGGAGATCTAATTTAATCTGCTTAGATCAAACCAGATTAAGTTTGATCAAAATGAAATTGAAAAGTAGATATGAATAGATCCGTTCTAATCAAACTAGATCAACTCTGATCAAATTAGATCAATCCAGATCAAGTTTGATCAAAATGAAATTAAAAAGTAGATATGAATAGATCTGTTCTAATCAAACTAGATCCGGTCAGATCAAATTAGACCAATCCAGATCAAGTTTGATCAAAATTAAATTAAAAATTAGATATAAATAGATCTGACTTAATCTATGCAGATCTAATTTAATCCGATTATTAAGCGGGAAAAAAAGTTTAGATATGATCAGATCAAGTTAGATCAAATCAGATCAAGCTTGATACATATATGTAATCATGAAGGTGATATGGATAGATCTAATTAGATCTGCTCTGATCAAAGCAGATCTACTTAGGTACGAATTTTTATACTTTCCCGAGAAAAAAAGTTTAGATCTACTCTGATCAAATCAGATCAAATTTGTCAGATCTGAGCAGATCTGCATTTTGGCCAGATCTAATTTGATCTGATTAGATCAAATCTGATCTGTTCAGATCTGGTTCGATTGAAACAAAATCAACTTATAAAAAAGTTTATAAAATAAAAATAATAGTAAAATTTATTTTATTTCTACTTGCAAATTAGAAATGATGTATTTTATATCAATTTTCCGTGATTTAAAGTCGAATTATCGTTGAAAAACAATTTGCGATGTTGGGGATTCGAACCTGGGTCCTCCTGCATGTCAGTCCCAGAGCGTACCATTCAGGTATTTCTAGTAGCTGACTGAGTTACTCTTCAGATAATAGTGTACGCGCTGTATTATTTTTTCGTAAAATTTTGAGGTCGATGTACAAAATATGATTACTTTATCAATTTTGACCCGCTGAAACCAAATATCGCAGTCATTTTTGCGAAATCCTGGGCCATCTATTGTTTATAGCCATTTGTTTAAACAATTATTTGAGAAATAATTTTTTTTGATCGGATATTTTTTTTTTTCAATATATTAGGCAATTTTGAGATGAAAATTACTCTTATAAAATTTGCCGTAAGTTGATAGTTTCTGAGTTATAAATTTTTGAAAATTGAAAATTCTTGATCTTCAACAATTTTGATGATTAATTACAAATAAATAAATTACTTAACACCAGGTTTCATGCACGTGATTGTAAAGAAGAATACTCAAAGTTTCTATAGAAACAATAACATCCGGTTATAATTTGTATTAAATAAAAAAAAAAACGTGATAAAAGTTAGTGCATTTATAAGAGCTATTTATTAGAACATAAAGTATAAAAAGTCGTACCTAAGTAGATCTGCTTTGATCAGAGTAGATCTAATTAGATCTATCCATATCACCTTTATGATTACATATATTCATCAAGCTTGATCTGATTTGATCTAATTTTATCTGATCATGTCTAAACTTTGTTTCCCGCGTAATAATCAGATTAAATTAGATCTGTATAGATCAAGTCAGATCTATTTATATCTAATTTTTAATTTAATTTTGATCAAACTTGATCTGGATTGGTCTACTTTTATCTGACTGGATCTAGTTTGATCAGATTAGATCTATTCATATCTACTTTTTAATTTCATTTTGATCAAACTTGATCTGGATTGATCTAATTTGATCAGAGTGGATCTAGTTTGATCAGAACAGATCTATTCATATCTACTTTTCAATTTTATTTTGATCAAACTTGATCTGGTTTGATCTAAGCCGATCAAATTAGATCTGTCCATATCTACTTAGATATAAATTTAGATCAAATCTGATCTGCTCAGATCAAATTTGATCAGAGCAGATCTAAACTTTTTTTCCCGGGTTATGTTCTGATAAATAGCTCTTACAAATGCACTAACTTTGATCACGTTTTTTTTATTTAATAAAAATTATAACCGGATGTTATTTTTTCAATAGAAACTTTGAGTATTCTTCTTTACAATCACGCGCATGAAACCTGTTGTTAAGTAATTTATTTATTTGTAATTAATCATCAAAATTGTTGAAGATCAAGAATTTTCAATTTTCAAAAATTCATAACTCAGAAACTATCAACTTACGAAAAATTTTATAAGAGTAATTTTCATCTTACAATTGCCTAAAATATTGTAAAAAAAATATCGGATCTTAAAAAAAAATTATTTCTCAAATAATTGTTTAAACAAATGGCTATAAACAATAGATGGCCCAGGATTTCGCAAAAATGACTGCAATATTTGGTTTCAGCGGGTCAAAATTGATAAAGTAATCATATTTTGTACATCGACCTCAAAATTTTACAAAAAGATAATACAGCGCCTACACTATTATCTGAAAAGTAACTCAGTCAGGTACTTCTAGTAGCTGAATGGTACGCTCTGGGACTGACATGCAGGAGGACCCAGGTTCGAATCCCCACCATCCCAAATTATTTTTCAACGATAATTCGACTTTAAATCACGGAAAATTGATATAAAATACATAATTTCTAATTTGCAAGTAGAAATAAAATAAATTTTACTATTATTTTTATTTTATAAACTTTTTTATAAATTGATTCTGTTTCAATAGAACCAGATCTGAACAGATCAGAGTTGATCTAATCAGATCAAATTTGATCTGGACAGATCTGGCCAAAATGCAGATCTGCTTAGATCTGATGAATTTGATCTGATTTGATCAGAGCAGAACTAAACTTTTTTTCCCGGGTTATTAATACATAAAACTTCGTAGAGTGAATTATTTTATTTTTTTTTTAACAATATTGAAAAAAATTTTGTTACTGGCTTCAAAACTACAAAGTGCGTATTCAAAGATTTTAGAAATGAATGAGAGTGAAAATTAACTTTCTGTTTTTTACAGTTTGTGTTTTAAATGCGAATTGAATAAATTTCTAAAAATTTCCAATGACCCCCAAAAAATTTTTTTTTCGAATTGACTTCGAATAACTTGTGAAACATAACGAACATATTTTTCAAAAGAACAAAATATTCAGGTTTTTTTTACCACTTTTGTACTTTGTATATTGTTAATTGTCAATAGATTGTCGGTGTTGGTTCAACATTATTCGATACTTCAGGTCACGTTATATTCAGTCTCTCGCTTTCTCTCACGTGTTCCCAGATGACGAGTAAAGAGAAAAGCCGACTGGCTCTGAGAGTAGTGTGGGAAGGGTGAAACTGGAAAGGAGAACGATCGATGATGTTACCAGTGTCGGCAGCTAGTACAGATACACCTGTGAATAAATAATGAAATTTTGACGGCAGATGATGGACGGACAAATTTCGGAACTAAGTTCAAAGACATTCAGTGATGTAAACTAACAGAGGCAACTTTGAAGCATGACAAACTGCTTATTAAATATAGTTAGTAGTTAGTAAATAAATATATAACTAAATTGATTGTTCTAACTAATAAACCTGCAGCTATCAGCAATATCGACGGTAAATCTCATTTAAGATCTAGAAAGATTGTAAAAAATCAATTAAATTCAAGGTCTTGGCCAACATTTAAATCTAACATTGCTTCCGTTGTATAGGTATACAAAAAAATACTACAGCTATCTTATTTTATTACGTTTCAGCAATTTGCTATTTGAAAATCAATGAATTACGGATGCCGCGGTTGAATTTCTTATCCAGATGATTAATTCTATCAAAAGGCTCTTTTGCTGGCTTTATTATTATTTTTCAATTTCTATAATTTATTGGTCCACTGGCTTATAAGTTTAAACCCGTGGCGTATTGCGTAGATGATAAAAATTTCGTTATAAGTTATAAATAATTACTTCTCAACTAATTACGAGGAATAAAAGACGAAGATTGCAGACTTAATGAGAATGTCTGGCGGTAACTCAGACGATCACCTGTTACTATGTAAGTGGATGAGCCACAATGAAGGTCAGACCGTTCGATTCGATCCACATAACATATAACCTTTTAGTTTTTTATGTGTGCGCGATACGAAATACGAAATCATTGGATTTTAAAAATAGATTGTTTTTCAGCGGAAACTTATAGTATTTTGAAAGAATACAATTATTATAATAAATTTAAGGAAGAGAGAGTGAAATTTTTCGACCTAGTCTAGAAAAAAAAATTGTCAAATTTTCTAAAATAAAAAAATTTTTTTTTTCAACTCATTAAAAAAAATTAGGAAAACGGTTGACCCTAAAGGCTATCCCTGCAACTTCCCGCTAATTCCGTTAATACCTGGCCGCTTTTTTGAGCTCTTCGAGCTCAAAAGTACAATCTCACATTAAGATGATCCTCTTCACATTCCTTTCTCAATCCTTTCCTACCAATATCCTGTTACGTGAATGTGGAACGCTTCACGTAATAATTACCGTAACTCCTATTCTTTCCCGCTTCACAGCATTATTTATATTTATATTTGTATGTTGTTTATATGTGTTATTTATATTAAAGCAAATTTTTTTTTTAAGGGAGTTGGGAAAGAACGGATAGGGGAAAGGGGGGGGGACCTACTCAGTGGGAATTTTTCCGTAATTGAAAAAAAAAAATAATCAGACAGCCCAGACTGGGAGTCGAACCCAGATCTCTCGGTTACGCGCCAAGGGCTCTACCAGTTAAGCTATCCGAGACAAGTACTGACTACTTTATTCAGTCACGTATATATTGTTATTTATATGTGTGTTGTTTTAAGCTCACCGAGCTCAAAAAGATACCTTTTCTATGCTTTCGAGCTCTTTGGGCTCAAAAGTCTGATATAAGTTTCATAGAACACTATTTTTTGAATGTTCATACCGCAATAACTTTTTAATAAATGAACCGATTTTTACGCGGTTGGCGGCATTCTACGTAGTTTTTTAACCCTTATAAATAATTTCTAAGTTTCAATTGGTCAAACTAGAAATTTCGGAGTAACTCTGAAAAAACACTTTTTTCGGTTTTCTTTCGTTCACGATATCTCTCGAACGAATCAACCGATTTTGACCGGATTGGCGGCGATCGACGTGGTTTTTCAAGGTTGAGAGCTGATGGGTTTTTGGAATCGATCGGTTGAGCCGTTTAAAAGTTATCCCAAAAAAACCACTTCAGAAAAAAATTTTTTTCCTACTTTTTTTTAGATTTCTCCAAATTTCTCAAAATTTATCGGTCCGAATCGGTTCAAATTAACAGAAAATCTAAGTTTTGCGAAGCCCTTTCGAATGGCACCAACCGCGATGGAATCGGTTCTACCGTTCAAAAGTTATAAGAGGTTTACACACTTACACAC
The DNA here is from genome assembly GCF_020080835.1 of Cotesia glomerata. Lineage (NCBI taxonomy): Eukaryota > Metazoa > Arthropoda > Insecta > Hymenoptera > Braconidae > Cotesia > Cotesia glomerata. Next base: position 19,035,408 of record NC_058162.1, read on the forward strand.
ACACACATACATACATACAGACATAGTGACACCCTCGCGGGAATAGTCAGGAAAGTTTCCTAGGACCTCAAAACGTCGAGATCTGATGAAAACTTGATTTTCGAAAAACGGGGTAAAACCAATAACTTCCCGATTTTTGAAAATTTTCAATTTTCTTAGCGGGATGTTAAAAATATAAAAAAAATTAGGATGACGGTTGACCCTAAAGGCCATCCCTGCAACTTCCCGCTCATTTTGTTCTTAAGCGCTCAAAACTATACATTATGTTTTTGAGCTCTTCGAGCTCAAAAATATTATTTTCGTGTCAATTTGAGCTCTTCGAACTCAAAACTCTAATAGCAGTTTAATAAAACACAATTTTTGGAATTTTCAAACGGCAATAACTTTTGAATGAATGAACTGATTTTCACGCGGTTGACGGCATTCGACGCAGTTTCTGAAGCTCCATGAAAATTTTCAAGTTCAAATCGATCGAGCCAGGAATTTTGTAGTAATTCCGAAAAAAACACTTTTTTCGGTTTTCTTTCGACAACGATAACTCACGAACGAATCAACTGATTTTGACAGGGCTTGCAGTGATCGACGTTGTTTTTTGATTTTAAGAGCTGATTAGATTTTGGAACTGATCGGTGAAGCCATTTAAAAGTAATTCCACAAAAACCTCATTTCAAAAAGATTTTTTTTGTAGTTTTTTTGAGATTTCTCAAAATCTACTAATTCGAATTGGTCCAAATAGTATTCAAAATCTAAGTTTGGTCAAGCCCTTTCGAATGGCACCAACCGCGATTAAATCGGTCAAGCCGTTCAAAAGTTATAAGAGGGTCACATACATACATACACACACACACACACACACACACACACACACACACACACACACACACACACACATTCGGGGCTGAGGAGAAACTGCTACCGGACGCGTCTCCCCGAGCGGATGGGAGGATGCTCGCTGTCCTTGGATGACACTTAATCTCTTAGTTGATGAGGTACAGCGGGTAGGAGCCAAGCAAAATAACCAAACAAAATAAGCTCCCGTGGACAAAACTGCCCTGTAATGGGTTGGTCACACTAACTGACCTAGCAAGACGATCGTTCTCTGCTGTGACCCACTGGGAGTGACCGGAACCTGTATCGTAGTTTCCGACGATGCAGGCCACGGCTGATGTGAGCTTGCTCTGCCGAGGTGTAAGTTGCAGCAGTGGATCAGGAGCCAGCCACTTCGGGCCTTGATCAGGAAGTACGCAGTGAGTGTTAGAGATCGGAATCTTCACCGCTCTGAGCGAGTCTAGTCCGTCCGTGTATTCCGGGACTGGCTAAGTGTCGGCTAGGCCTCAGGGAACTGGGGTAGGAGTACTATCTCCGAGGGTACACCCGTTCCTAGTTATGGCAACCCGCTCCACTCCGTACGATGCGCTGGTAAATCAAAAAGTATGAGTAATTCACAGGAAACAAACAAGAGTGAAAACGGGCCTCATGCCCAGCAAGACGCACTGCTACTTAGTGCAAAGATGAAGAGGACAGATGCTCTGGTACATCTGGAGAAGCTAGTCAGTGGACTGCAGGACTTTCTCCAAACCAAGCAAAATGTCCACAAGGAGATCAAGTCGAAGTCGACGAACATCTGCAGTGCCCTGAGAAGGTTCAAGAAACTGGACAAAGAGTGGCAGGACATCCAACAGCAACACGGTAATGTCGTGATGAAGACGAGTGCGACAGCGGTTTCACCTGCAAAAGCCGACACGTTTGTCGAAGAGATGGACACAGGTGGCGAGGGTGACGTCGAGTCAGTTGTCGAAGACGGAGAGGAAACTGGAACTGATATCAGGCCTGGGAAAAGGAAGGAGCGAAATTCCCCAGACTCAATGACCAGCCGTACTAAGAAGAAGAAGGACCTTAAACCAAGTCCTCCGAAAAACGCGGTAACACAGAACGGCGGAAAAAAGGAGGTGAATGAGTGGCAAAAAGTCCAGTCAAGGAAGTCCAAGAGAGAGCAAGCAAAAGAAAAGCTCCAGAAGCAACCGCCGAAGGAGCCCAGGCCAGAGCCTAAGCGGAAAAAACCGCGCAAACGGATCAGGCCGGACGCACTGATCATCCGCCCAGCAGAGACGGCAAAGTATGCTGAGATTCTGAAGCGAATAAAGCAGGACGTCCCTGACGAACAGGTCCGTACTACAGTGGATAAGATCCAAAGAACTAGGACCGGGAGCTTGCTGATTACGCTTTCGAGGAAGAGCACTGACCGAGGCCAAGCCTTACAGAAGACCATCGCGGGCATCCTCCAAGAAGACGCGAAGGTAATCTGCAAAGGACCACAGGAAGACGTCGAAATCCGAGATCTTGACGATACCACAACCAAGGAGGATATTCAGGCCGCCTTGCGAACGGTAATCGGAGAAACCTGCGAGATACCACTAGGGACAATTAAGATTCGTAAGGCCTACAGAGGTACTCAGACAGCTGTTGTGACACTAGCAGCAGCTGCAGCGCGGAAGATATTGGCAGGAAGCGGTAAAGTCCGGATCGGCTGGGCCAACTGCCGAATCAGAGCTACGAGGAGACCAATCCAATGTTTCAAGTGCTGGCACTTTGGACACCATGGATCCCAGTGCAAGAGCAATGTGGATCGGTCTAAGCTATGTATTAGGTGCGGACAAGAGGGACACAAGATTGCTGAATGCAAAAACCCAGCGAAATGTGTATTATACGCGGACCAAAGTGCGGAGAACGCGGCCCATCATGCCGGCGCATCCAGGTGCCCAGTATTTAAAGAGGCACTCCAGAAGATAACAAACAAACAGACATGAAGATATTGCAGCTAAACCTAAACCATTGCGAAGCTGCACATGATCTGCTTATGCAAACAGCAAGAGAACTAGAGTTAGACTTAGTAATGATAGCAGAGCCATACAGACACCTGAATACCCAGCCTTGGGAATCTGACAGCACCGCCAAGGCTGTCATCTGGTCCTGTGGTAAGCATCCCTTCCAGAGTGTAGTTAACAATGATAATGCCGGCTTTGTAGCAGCAACAGTTAACGGCATCCGTTTCTACAGCTGTTATGCACCACCTAGCCTATCCATTGTTGAATTCACTGAATTCTTGGACAAACTGACCGAGGACGCCAAGCAGCATTATCCAGTCGCGATTGCCGGTGACTTCAACTCCTGGGCAGTAGACTGGGGCAGCAAGCAGACCAATGCGCGAGGAAAAGCACTACTAGAAGCTTTTACTACACTAGATGTAGTCCAGCTCAACAGTGGTGATACGCCAACCTATACTAAAGGAGAAGCAAGCTCTATTGTAGATCTCACTTTCGTCAGCAGCAGCCTCATCAGTGGGAAATACGACTGGAAGGTGATGGATATCTACACAGCCAGCGACCACAAGGCAATTCTCTGGGAAATATCACATGACCGGAATACAAGAAGACCAATCAAGTCACTCAATACCATTGGATGGAAAGTGAAGTCTTTTGACACAAGCACATTGGTAATAGCCCTGAATAGTGAACCGATTACTACTGGATCCGCAGAAGAAATGACCAAGGACCTGATGAAAAGAGTTGTCCAGGCCTGTGACGCAAGTATGGTCCGGAAACGCAGCATAAGCCAACGCCCGGCAGTACACTGGTGGAACGACCACATCAGCGTTCTTCGGAAAGAGTGTCTAAAGAAAAGAAGAATATCCCAGCGTGGCTATCGACGACCTAATTCTGCGGAGCTGGTCGCAGAGTACAAAAAAGCCCGTCGATCATTGAACAAAGCCATCAAGGATAGTAAGAGGCAATGCTGGAAAGAGCTCATCAACGAGGTGGACAAAGACCTGTGGGGTAGACCGTACAAGGTGGTCATGACTCACCTAAAAGTCAAACAAATGCCGGCACCCACATGCCCACAACTTCTGCAGAGAATCGTTACCGCGCTGTTTCCGCAGCAACGCGAGCTTCATTACCAGTTAGCTCAAGGCGAACTGGAGGACATTCCACCTGTCACGGAAGAAGAACTGACGGAGGCTTGCAACCGCGTAGGGAATAATAAAGCACCAGGATTAGACGGAATCCCTAATATTGCCTTAAAAACAGCTATAAAGGCAGCACCGGCATTATTCCTGGATGTTTACATCACCTGCCTCAAAGAAGGGATTTTTCCTCGAAAGTGGAAACAGCAACGGTTAGTGCTGCTTCCTAAAGGGAAAAAGCCACCGGATGAACCGTCATCTTACCGCCCACTTTGCATGCTAGATACAGCGGGTAAGATATTTGAACGCATAATTCACCAGAGAATTGAAGCAGTAGTCGACCCACTCCTGGCAGACAATCAGTATGGATTTCGGAAAGGACGATCAACCCTGGACGCAATCAAACTGGTTGTTGATACGGCCAAGGAAGCAATCGCAGGAACCAGATGGAAGGGTGGAACGAAGAAGTATTGCCTGGTGGCGACTCTAGACATCAGAAACGCCTTCAACTCCGCCAATTGGGAATGCATCATGCAGGCCCTCCAAGAGAAGAATGTACCAGAATACCTTCTTAAGATCGTAGCAAGCTACTTTGAAAACAGGGTCCTGAAGTATGACACGAAGAACGGTCCGAGGGAGTATGATATTACTGGAGGTGTACCACAAGGTTCAGTTCTAGGCCCGCTCCTGTGGAATATTATGTATGACGGTCTATTAAGACTAACTCTGCCAAGAAACGTCAAACTCGTAGCATATGCAGATGACGTAGCCGTAGTGATCGTTGCCAAACACCTTGACGAGATAAACCATATGTTCGATCTCACTTTTGAGCGCGTTAACCGGTGGATGGACGCAGTGAACCTGCAACTGGCGCAACACAAGACTGAGGCAGTGCTTATTACCAGCAGAAAAGTGGTAGAGACCATTAAGCTGAAAGTCGGCGAACAAGAAATCACATCACAACCTTATATCCGATATTTGGGAGTGATGCTTGATGCCCGACTCAACTTCAAGCAGCAAGTGGAACATGTCAGTGCCAAAGCGTCAGTAGTGAGGGCTAGTCTCGCACGACTGATGCCGAACGTCGGAGGCCCAAAGCAGAGCAGGAGGCTATTATTGTCATCAGTAGTCACATCGGTGCTCACTTACGGAATATCCATTTGGGCCGACGCACTAAAGACGCAAGAATCATGGAGAAAGGCTGGACCAGTATATCGACTGAGTGCCCTACGAGTAGCTAGCGCCTTCCGCACAATATCAGAGGAAGCAGTGTGTGTTATTTCCGGTACTCTGCCTCTCAGAGTCCTAGCTGAGGAAAGACGGAACCTATATCAACGAAAAAGGTCAACCACACTGAGCCCTGAAGAACTTAGAAGGGAAGAACGGCAACACAGCATCGCAAGATGGCAACAGGAGTGGAATGCTGCAGAGAAAGGTCGGTGGACGTACCGTCTCATACCTCGGATTGATGTGTGGTTCAACCGGAGTCACGGTGAGATCAACTATTATTTAACGCAGATGTTATCAGGACACGGATGTTACCGGAAGTATCTTCACCGCTTTAAGCACGATGATACCCCAGAGTGCCCGTCCTGTCCAGGGGTCAATGAAGATGCGGAGCATGTTTTCTTTGTGTGTCCACGTTTCAACCAACAGCGCGATGAGTTAGAGAAGATTCTGAAAAAGAGAACCCAACCAGAGTCAATAGTAGAAGCAATGTTGTCGTCAGAAGCTGCCTGGAACGCCACAAGCACTTTTGCTACAAAAGTGCTTACAGAGTTGCGATCCATTGAGAGGAAAAGAGCGAAAGACAGAATCTAGAAGGAAGAAATAACATCTTAGCCACCAGAAGGAAGAGCGGCAGCTAATTCCTCCCCCCGCGAAGAAATGCCTTACGGCGGTACCATGGGGGATCAGAGGATAGAAGAGAAAGGGGTTTAGGGTTTAGTGGGTAGGGGCGTCAGCGTCGAGTTTTAGTATGACGCTGCGTCGAGTCGCCACATATCCAGGCCAAACAGCTATGCCTAGAATCCGTAAAAAGGATCCCCCCCCCTAAGGAAAAAAAAGAAAAAAAAAATACACACACACACGCACATACATACATACATACATACATACGGACATCATCGTGAAAACAATCAGGATAGCTTCCTAGGATCTTAAAACGTCAAGATTTGATGAGAACTCGATTTTCGAAAAACGGGGTAAAACCAATAACTTCCCGACTTTTGAAAATTTTCAATTTTCTTAGCGGGAAGTTAAAAATCGGCTCTGTCCGGGATACGCGAGAATAGTTGTCAAATTGATTAAAGTTTTTTTTGAGAGTAAAGAATAAAAAAAGTGACGAACTTTGAAAAAATAACGATTTTGCTCAAAAAACCGATTATTTTATAGAATTGATCGTATTTAATTTTTTGTTGTATTTTTTCAAAAAGTTTATTCAAAAAAAAAATTTTTTAAAAAAAAAGGTACCCAAAGGTCAATGTTTAAAAAAGTTATGGCTTTTTGAAAATAAAAAAGCCATTTTTTTGAAAAATTCATAACTTTTTTTGGGTTGGATAAAAAAATTTGAAAAAATTCTCAAAAATGTCTTTTAAAGGGTAGAAAAGAATAGAAAAGTTTCAGCTAAATCTAAAGGGGTCGGGTTCAAAAGTGGTAGATTTGGCATGGAATACCCCACAGATTTCTTCTAACATACGTTCACAATTATCATAATTAAAAATCCTTGAAATTGAATAAAATAAACTAAACTAACAAAATGATTTCTCTGCTTGCTCTATAATGATACAAATCACGAGCATAGCGTAGATAATCATCAATTTCGTCATTATTATCATTAATAATTAATGAGGTCCCTCGTTTCGACCCATGCGATACTATGCTATTAAAAAAAGAAATCACATGAAACTTTAATCGTCTATTATTACAAGGTTATTCACATAACTGAGACTAGATCTATAATTTATTGACGTTAATTGGGTTTACAATTAATTTACTTGCGAATCCGTTGATACAATATCTCACTTTAAAATTAAATACTCAAACAAAACTGATATTAAGGAATTAAAAGCGATCATCGTAGAATAAATTTATCGTAAATTTATAAATACTAAAGTCATAGTGTTATAAAAGTCATAGCTCGGGTATTAGTTATTTTTCAATTGTTAAATTTGATTCGATAAATTCAAACAAATTACTTAATTGAGTTTAACAAAAACAAATCTCAGTTTAAAAAGTCTAAAGCTTATAAAAAGTGAATTAATTAACGATCGACCTGATGGTCATACTTTTTAAGAAGTTGTAAATCCCGTGAAAAAATTTTCTCATCAGACTATATCAGGCCTGATATAAACCGTCCATATCAGGTCTGATATGGAAATTGGCCATATCAGACTATATATGCCTTGATATAAGTATATCAGACTATGTACCCGCTCGGGTAAAAAAAATTATATATCATTATATTACATAATTATAAATAAAAAATTGCCCTATATAATTATGTATAATTAGGTATAAATATATATAATTATTTCCATAGGAAAAAAAAATCGGTGCGAGTGGGAATCGAACCGTGGACCTAGCGCTTGAAAGACTAATTCACTATTCGTTTACTGAAGAGACTTACTTAGAGAATAGAGTTTATTATAACTACAAGTAATGCAAATCGTATACATGATCGATTCGTAGTGAACAAAATTTTTTATCTAATTTATTAATTATTAATTGCCAATATTTATGTATAATAATGGTATCTATATGTAGATTTATAAAATTATCTATGTATACATGAAATCGCAAAAATGATTCTACGATAATTGTTAAGGTACTTCACTGCTTTAGAATTTATAATTTCTTTGAAATTAAAAAAATAAACGAGGTAAAATCAGAATTGAAAGCTTAAATTTTAATGGAATTATTTGTTTAGTATATGGAACTATATATTGCTAGAGGGCCTGGCTAACAATTTTTGAACTTGACAAAACTAATAATTTTGTGAAATTAAATTTTTTTTTAAGTTCCTATTATTTCATCCGAAAAATACTATATATTAAAAGATTATTAATCATTGGAGTAACAGACTCTTAGATAGAAAAAGAGAATGTTTTATGGTAATCACAAAATACCCACTGGAGTAAAAAAAATTATATAGAATTCTATATGATTCATATATAATTGTATATGAATTATATATACATCTATATAATTATAAATGAATTACATATGCTTCCATATAATTATAAATGAATTACATATGCTTCTATATAATTGGATGTGAATCATATATAATGATATATAGTTTTTCTTACTCGGGTATGCCTTTATATGAGTACATAAGACTAGTTATGTGCTGCTAAGGGTACGAGTATATCAGACTATATGAATCCATATCAAGTTATATCAACCCGGATCAGGGATTTTTTTTTCAAGTTTATCAAAGTAGATATAACTTTACAAGGTTATATCAGAGCATATCAAGACCTATTAAAAAATAATGTAAAATTAGATATGAGCATATCAAGCTATATCAAGTCTGATGTAGACATATCAAATTGATAAGACTTGATCAGGCCTGATATGGCCAATTTTCATATCAGGCCATATCAGGACATATCAAAAATTAAATATGGATATATCAGATCATATCAGGCCAGATATGAGCATATCAAAAATTTTTATATGGCTTTATCAGCTCATATCAAGCCTGATCAGAATATTTTTTCACGGGAAGAAGCTTACTGAAATAAAAAAAATTCAAAGTTACTTTGAATTTCTCAGAATTAGTTTTTGAAGTGTTTTGATAACGGAGAAAATTTTGCGTAAAAAAATGTATGAGGAAAAAAATCAGCTCTTTCCTTCCATTTCATTTGGAATATTCAAGAAGGCTCTTAGACTTTTTCGCGTAAAATAAACTACAAAACCACGGCATCGTATTCAAACCGCAAGCAAAAGAACATCTACAACTATAGTTTACTCTACGGTACTTTTATCTCAACTTTGTACTGAGAAGCCCCGCGTTGGACAGCCACGTGAAAAGATAGAAGAGGAAAAGAAATAAAATAGTCCTTGGTGCCTTTGAAGAGGTCTATTGTCCACGGATAAACGAAAAGTAAGAATTAAACAGTAGGAATAATAACAATAGAAAATCTTCCAAATATTACACATCAAAAATTTGGTAATGCATTCACAGAAAATGAGAACAATTTTTTTAATTTTCTTTTTTTCTACTTAACATAATCGCTATTGTGTTGATTGTTCGCGGTTTAAATATAAGGTAGTAACTATATTTTAAAGCGTGGTAAGAATCATTTATAAAGCAATTTAGTTTTTATCAATGAAACGGACAAGACTGGAAAAGGTTTTTATATCTAGCCGAGAAAAATTTCACCATGTCGTCTGATATATTTATAAGAGTGTTTTATTTACGATTATTTTTTTTCGCTTCCAACAGAAAATTTCTTTGAAATATTGTCAAAAAAAATCTGAAAGATTGTTAATGATTAAATTTCATCGACTACCCGGGAAAAAATGATCAGACCTGATTAGACATGAAAAATGACTTTACCTGATCAGTCATGGTCATTTTTCATCCCGGTTCATGTATGATCGGGTCTGAAAGCCCATTATTACTTCTAATTAATTATTTTACTTAATTTTATGGATATAGTACTAGATAGAGTCATACGCAATTCTCTATAATGAATTGGAATAAAAAAAAAAATGTTTGCATATAATTTTACGGCTGTAACACTAGCGGTCATCCACCTACTAACTATGCTTGATACCGCTTAACTTTAGTGATCTCCGTGCGCCTTAAAGTTTCTGTCTGCTGTGCTGCTATCTTAGATAAAAATAACTCTGTAAAGTACAGTACGTATTAAATCAGTTTATCATAAATATAATATAAAAATTGATTTTATAATATATTTTAATAGTCATAATTTAATTACTAAACCGAATCTCATTATAACATCAAATTTAATTAAATAATAAAATAAATAATGATTTTAATATTAGGCAGGAGTAGAGCAGACCAAAACATTCCATAGGAAATTTAACAAATTTTTTATTTCAGAATTAGGGCTTCACACGAGACGAGAGTAGGCGAGAGTTTCAAAAATCTCGTCTCGGTCTCGTGAATTCCGAAAAAATTAAGTCTCATTCGAGTCTCGGTCTCGTCTCGTTACCAGTTGTCTCGTCTCGTCTCGCTTAGTTCTAAATATTAAGAATTTTATATTAAGTTTCTTCCCAAATACTTGAGTGTTCGACCAATTCTATTATATATACTTCCACAGATGTATACAATAATTCTTCATATTTTTACTACAAAAAATACAGGAAAAAACACAAAATTCCTTCAGATGTCCAAATAGAGACTAAATTTTTAAAACATCGGGATTTAGTGACAATAAAAGTTGTCCGTTAAGTACTGAATTTATAATGAGACTAGCTGTTACCCGCCCGCTCCGCTGGGCACTTTGTAGAATTGTATTTTGAGATCTAGACTTGAAATTCAATTGGAGTATTGTTCTGACTTGCACAGATTCAAAATTCTATCGGATTGGCCTGTACCTTTTATCCATGTCATAATTCTAGCGAATATCCATTGTAACTTTCAATGTGCAATCACTATAACATTCCCGTGGCTTTCTCCAAAAATGAATAATCATTTTTGGATTTACGATTTTTATTTTTGATTTTACGAAATCTCTTAAAATGAATAGCCAAATTTCTTTTCCACATCTCAAGTGTTTAGAAAATGTTTTCATTTTAATCTGTTACATTCCCGCGATCCCGTAATAAGAACAATTCATTGGTTATGTGATCAGCAAAAATAAAATGTATGCAAAATACTTAGTCCGTTGACTATATAGCTACATGTAAAGTTAAATTTTAGAAACCTTACAATGACTTTTTCGCCGCTGCCAAAGAGACGATTGTGGTAAGAAAATATAATTATTAAAAAAGGAAAATATTTTAATCCGTTGACTTTGGAGGCCATCCCTGTAATTACCTGTTTCTCTTAAGATTCTATCAAATTTTATATCTCTAGGAAATATATTTGAAGAATATGAATTTTTTGACAACTATCACTCCCGCACTCTTATGTGAGAGAGAAATTTCGTAAGATCCTATTCGAGATGATTTTTACATTAAAAATAAAATATTCCAACAAAACTTCGAGTCCATAGAAACTATTGTTTTGAAAAGAAAGATTTTCATCGTTAACGCCTCCGCAGTCCCTTTGGAGTTGGAATTTGATAAAATTCATTCTTAGCTGAACTTGACATGATACATGAAGACTCCCACCAAATTTGAAGTCTGTCGAAGTTATAGTTTGGAAATTAAAATTTTAGATTTTAAGACCCACCCCCGCAATTCCTATCGGAAGTAAACTTTATTGAAATCCATTTTGAGATGATCTCTACAGGAGAAATAAAAGATTTCTACCAAATTTAGAGTTTTCAGAAGCTATATCTTGGAAATAAACATTTTTTATTGTCAACACCCACTCCCGCGATCCTTATGTTCAATTCTTAGCTAATTTCACAATTAATCAATTATTTCATTTTTTATAATATTTACTAATTTTTTTTGAAATTATTCAGTATGTGAAAAATAAACGTAAAATCTTTAAATATTTTACTCTCGGCTGTGAGTTTTGGATACATGCATGCGGGTCGCTAGACTCAAGTACCTACTTTTATGACTCTGTCCGTTGAGGTCATATAAATGCAGTCTCTTGTTCTCTTCGTAACCCGAGCGCTCATCTGGTTCGATTTAAAATATTTTCCGTTTTAACTTTCCCTTTTTTTATATGTGTAATATTTTTGTCAACGTATTTTTCTTAACAATATTTCTCGGAAATGTACTCCCAATAATAAAATGAAAAGAGTCTCCGTACTCTGTTGTGCTTAAAATACTATCAAAAGAGTCAGTCCAAAAGGATCTCTCCGAGCGACAACTACGTCAATTTCAGTCAAGTTCCAAGTTTAAATCGAATCCTCTTTCTTAGCATTTCGTTTTTCAACTAAGTTACAATTTTTACAATCTACATTAACATCATTTAATCGCTGAGTTTCAATTAAAGTGAATTGTGAGGTGAAATATCAGTGTCTTTTCATTAATCTGTGATTGAAGTTCACCACGACGTTGATTCACCACCATCATCAGAACTCTACAGTCACGAGCTTAAACCGCTACATTAATACATTCATCAGACATTTAAGAGCTCAAGCAGCACATGGTATTGTATTTTAGTAAACCAAAAATACCAAAAAGGTACGAATCAAATTTATACTTGCATACATATTCAATACAACATTTCCCTCAGCGTCGGGAGGATGTCGGTTCAGCCGTCAGCCCTAAACCGCCCACCGGTGCTGAACTGATTTACTAGTTCCAATTCATATTTAATTACAATATGTAATATAATATGTTACAATGCGCATATTTCACATTTCTTGCATAATACAATACGAATACTGAGTTTGAGTCGAGTTGAGACTTCACGAGCAAGTTCTCAAACTATTCATGTGCAGTGTTATTTTGAGCCCTTTCTGAGTTCTGACACAATACGCTCATTATGATGCTGCGCATATTTCACATTCCTTGCATAATACAATGCGAATACTGAGTCTGAGTCAAGTTGAGACTTCACGAGCAAGTTCTCAAACTATTCATGTGCAGTGTTATTTTGAGCCCTTTCTGAGTTCGGACACAATACGTTCATTATGATGCTGCGCATATTTCACATTCCTTGCATAATACAATACGAATACTGAGTTTGAGTCAAGTTGAGTGTTATGTAAGAATTATTAATTTAGAGAAATTAATTGATTTTACATTTAAATTATTTATTGTGTTTAAGTATTCGGTCCTAGCATGTTAGGCTAATAGACCGGGAACTTCCGAGTTTCTATTTATTGAGAATGATAGGTTTGTTGAATAAATTGGACGTTGAATAATTTTAATACATATATTGTTTAAATCAAAAATTAATATCATTAGTTAAATTACAATAATTACAATTATTACACAGTGATTCAAAGTTAACTTTTTTTTTCATATAACGATTTTACGATATTATTAAATTCACAAATATTAGTTATTTAAAATGTACCTGATAAAAATGATGAACTTTGTTGATTTGACTTAATCTTTAGATTTGATTCACTTCATAATTATACTTTTAATTTTACAATCTTTTATTTGTTATTCGGTAAATTTAACACGTGGTCTATTCAGACTTATTAAAACTTTAGGTGATGTTAACACTAGGACGTCAGGACAACGAGAGAGATTTTCTTGTGAAACTTGTAAGGTGTCGAATTTTAGGGCGTTACTAATTGCCACTCATTGGGGGAACCAAATGTCCAATTATTTGTCTATTTTCTTGGGCCCTTACCCTCTCTCTTAAGTTGTTCAAAAATATCGCATGAGTCCCCTCTACTTGGGTCAGAGTGCAATATAGTTTTCTTACTTACTCTTATGTTCTATTAAACATCTATGTGTTTGTGTATACGTAAGCGCATTTACGTATAGACAAAGACAAAGGCAAAGATAAAGTACATTTGTACTGTTTAACAATAATTTATTTATTTAAATCGAATAAACAGATATGTACTTGATTCTAGCATCTCTTACGTTTTTTGAATTTAATTATTTATTTGTAGAAATACTTCTGTTTTAGCATTTTATAAATTTGTTGCATTATTTTAGAATTTCATTATTTAATATTTGTTTATTTTAAATTGTTTAACTTTCAAGTTCTATTTTTTTTATCTGTTTCATATTCGTAAAGTTCATTTCTCATTTAATATTTAATTTTGATTATCTAAAAATTATTTAAAACTTGCAAATTAAAATTCATTTAGACATTTGTCTCAACACTCAAAATTCTGTACTTTAAAAAAGTTACTCTAAAATCTTTTGGTTTAAAATAAATCTTTTTATCTAATATTCTTTGTCATTACTTAAGTATTTTTTTATTTTAAGTATAAGTGAGTTTGCTTACGTATAACAAAACTCCCATTTATCTATTTAATCTCTTAAATGTACCTGGGCCCAAACTAATTACGGGAAATTCCCTGGGCCTCTTACAGGAGTCGAACGAGACACTTAATGATCACACTCGAATTATATTTTACAATCGTTAAAAAATGCAATAAAATCATACTCGAATTTTTTATAATTAATAAATATGTAAAGAAAAATTCTTTACATAACATGAGACTTGACGAGCAAGTTCTCAAACTATTCATGTGCAGTGTTATTTTGAGCCCTTCTTGAGTTGCATCCCATTACATACATAAAATTCACACAATTATTGAGATTAAAATATTACATAATCTACACAAAGCAATTATTCAAACCGAGTTCTTTTCACTCTTTTACTCCACATAAATTTCATCCAATCAATGCACACCTTTGAAATCAGAATCTCAAATTCAAATCATCACTCGATCATACAGTCCACTATCTCTCCACAATCTATCCACTGTCAATCTCTCGCAATCTTCATTCAAACTCACAACAAGCTACGTTGTTCACTTCGATTTACAGATCATATTTGAAACGAACGAACGAACGAACGAGCGAACGAGCGAACGAGCGAACGAGCGAACTAGCGAACGAGCGGACGAGCAAACGAGTAGACGAGCAAACGAGCGGACGAGCAAACGAGTGTACGAGTAAACAATTACTCGAAACCGAGTCCACGAGTTCCTCCCGAACTCCTTTTCACCTCCCAAAGCCAGCTTCGCACGGTTGGAAGTCAACCTCCCTCCAGCGGTCATCTTCAGACAACCACCAAAAATAACTCCACGACAGTTTAACTTCCTCATAATCTTGCTGGGACCAGATTCATTAATATCAAATACATAATATTATTGTTATTAAAATTGTATTAAAAACCATACACTTCGAAATATAAAATCAAACACCTTATTGGAGGTGATTCGTTGTAAAATCCGTTCTTAGATCATTTCTATATCACATATAGAAGACTCCTATCAAATTTGAAGTCTATAGAAGCTATAGCTTTGAAATTAAAAATTTTAATTGTAAATACCCACCCCCGCAAACCCCTGTGGGGTGAGCTATCGTAAAATTCGTTCCTATATTATTTCTACAACTCTTACAGAAAATTCCAACCAAATTTGGAGTCTGTAGGAGCTATAGGTTGAAAATAAAAAATTTTCATTGTTAATACCCACCCCCGCAACCCTCTGTGGGGTGTAATATCGTAAAGTTCGTTCATAGATTATTTCTAGATTTCTTACAGAAGATTCTTACTAAATTTGGAGTCGATAGGAGCTATAGTTTAAAAATGGGAATTTTTTATTCTTAACGCCCCCGCAACCTCTTTTGTGGGTGGAATTTCGTTAAATCCGTTTTTAGCTGACTTCTACTCGGTAAAAAGAATATTCCTACCAAATTTCAAGTCTCTAGGTCTTATGGTTCCAGAAATATCGTGATGAGTGACTATATACGTGGAAATCTCATATATATATAGATGTGGATGAGTGCATGGATGGATGCGTAGGAGTGCATGGATGGATGCGTGAGAGTGCGTGGGTGGATGCGTGGGTGTATGCGTAGGAGTGCATGGATGGATGCGTGAGAGTGCGTGGGTGGATGTGTGGGAGTGCATGGGTAGAAGCGTGGGAGTGGGGGGTGGATGCGTGTGATGATGTGGATGGAGAAGCATTGAAAGCGTAGAGTTGATGTTATACATTTTTCCGATTTCTTTATAAGCTAGAAAAAAAAAAAGAATGCCGAAAAAACGATCGTCTTTTGTTTTATTGACGGAAACAAAAAACAAATGACTACACACATAAATTAATAAAAAAAATGGGAATTTTCTATTGTTAACTCCCCCGCAAGACCCCTTGTGGGTGGAATTTCGTAAAATCCGTTCTTAGCTGACCTCTACTCGGCAAAAGGAATATTCCTACCAAATTTCAAGTCAATCGACCTAATAGTTTCTGAGATTTCGTGATGAGTGAGTTCAAAAATGGGATCTCCTATATATATATAGATAAATATATATATATATATATATATATATATATATATATATATATATATATATATATATATATATATATATAGATTAGTTTTTATATTTGTAAATTCTACTTTTTCCTTGAAAAATAACATTAATTATCGCAAATTTGTAACAAACATAATAATTTATATTCTTTTTAAATATTATATCGACAAAACACATTGGCGATCATCATGTAAACTCTTTATATTTAATTTTTTTATATATAGGTGTTGAAAAAAGACGTCAAATATAAGAAAAGTTTACTGTATGTCTGTAGTAAATAAGAGGATCTTCCAGGTAGAAAATTTCGAGCCAAAAAAAACGTTTCGATAGTACACACATCTAACTCTCTAGCTTGTAGACACATACACAAGCGAGAGTATAAATGAACTTATTGATTTCTTAAAAGGAATCATTCAAATCTAAAATGTAAAAATATGTAGCTATGATAAGTGATACAGATAAGTAACTATTAGAAGAGAACAAGTTGAAGTAAAAATATGAAAAAATCATACTCAGCTAAGGATGCCATGATGTTTTGTATTGACAAACTACGATATAGAATATAAATATTAATACGCATACTTCAAAAATTAGAGTTTCAACTTGAGTTTTTTTTTTTTTAAAGTTACAAAAAACTTTTTCACAAATGGTCACCAGATTTTATAGTTTGTAAAATTTATTGTTCTCTATATGGATCTTTTCTAATTTTTCTAATAAAAACTTCATAAAAAAAATTTTACGAGACCAAGAACGATACTCTTGGGTTGCGCTATATGTGGTCTCGGTATCGCCGATAATATTTTCAAAAACGTCTCGGCTCGTCTCGTCTCGCTTTTCCGAGACGAGAACGAGACGAGACGAGAAAAATTTCGCTCTCGTGTGAAGCCCTATTCAGAATTATTTAAACGTAATGATAAACATCATTTTGCACTTTTTGTAATTACCAAAAAAAGTTTTTTCTTCAAAGAAAAAATTTTTATCACATCTGACTATGCAAGTCTGATCAGATCTAATCATATATAGACTGTTTATAATTGTTCAGACATAAACAGGCATGGACAGGTATGATCAGACCTGAGCGTATTTAACATTTTACACGGAAAAAAGACTCTGTCAAAATTACAGAAAAAACTGTCAAATTTACAGATTTACTGCTGTCAACCCAAAAATGTCAATTTTACAAAGTTAAAAATGTTATTTTCACATTGTAAAAACTGTCAATCTAAAACATTAAATAAATGTGAAATTCACTTAAAAAAAAAAAAAGTGAAATTTATGTTAAAACAATAATTGAACTTGTGATTTATGAGTAAGAATTTCACATTTCGTGAAATGTAAACAATAAACAAAAAAATATTCTAAAAATTGAAGTTTTAACTGAAAAAATTACGTCACATAAAATAATTGTTTAAATCTGCAAACCATAGAAAATACAAATCATTAAGATACATATAATTATAATAATGAATCTGAATTTTTTTATTGGCTGTCCAGTCTATTGCACGAATTTATTTTAGATAATTATTTATCTAATAATTTATAATATCGTTCGCCTGTATTCCCTACAGGCATAAACGATTTTAAAATTCGTATATAAATTTGTCATTAAAGGTAAATTTGACTAAAAAAATAATTCGGACGGCCCAGACCAGGAATTGAACCTGGATCTTTTGGTATCGCGCCAACTGCTCTTCCCTTAAGCTATCCGAGACACTGTCCAGAATTACCATACTGTCACCACTTAATGACGAACTACGAACTTTAATTCTTTTTACTTGACTCCTGTCAATACATCTTCAACGCCATCGATATTTTTATACAATATATTTTCTATAGACTGGTTAATACCTGGTCACTGGTTGGTGTGGATCCTTACCACCCGGTTCTCAATGTTACTATTAAATATCATAAAGCAGTGAAAACTGCTTGCTCTTCTCCTGTTCATCATGAGTTAAACTTTAAATCCATTGATAGTGATAAGTTAGTAGTAGAGCTACTCGCTGTTGATTGGGATTCTGTCCTCCAACCGAGCAACCCAAACACAAACTGTAATTCTTTATACAATGTATTAAACTCTATCTTTAAGTCATCTGTACTAGTCAAAAAGAAAATTAGTGCAAGTAAAAGGCAATTTCCACCTTGGTATAGTCATAGTATTTATTTATTTATTTATTTATTTATTTATTTACATTTAGGCCCAACAGCAATTGCCATTAACAGGGCCACTAATAATAATTTTAATTACATCGAGTTTTACACAAGAGAGACACATAAATAGTTAACACAGATAAATATTGTTAAATTAACATAATATATTCATTAAAATTAAAATGTAATCTGATTTATTAATTCCTGTGCTGTTATTTAAAATTCATTTTGAGTTTTTATTGGTAGTTAATATTTGAGTAGATCCTAGTAAGTCGCAATCATGGACGCAATTGTTTACAATTATATTACATAGGTTTAACATCCTATAAACAGGGGAAGTTTGAGCCAGAACTGACTTGACTGTGGGTAAATAAAATAAATCTGTTGTTCTTAAATTACACGACGGTATTAATATTGGTACCTGCTGCAATAATCTAGGACAGTCTACTAAACCTGTAAGCAACTTTTTTACAAATAATATAGATGAGCAAGCTCTCCTCTCCTCCAGGGTCAACACACCAGCATCATTGCATAACTGTATATAGTTGGTACCCAACGCAGGGTACATACCAGTAATTTTAAAAGATAAGTATTTCAGAAATTTTCTTTGGACTTTCTCAATCTCAAGTATGTGTTTTTTATACGTTGGGGACCATACTATGGAAGCGTATTCCAATTTAGGACGTACAAGGGCGATGTACAATGTCTTTATAGCTTTAATACATTTAAAATTCTTTGTACATCTTATAACAAAACCGAGAGTTCTTAACACCGTATTAACGATATAATTAAAATGATCTTGAAATGTCAACCGACAGTCAAATAATACACCAAGGTCCTTCCATATAGTGACTGCATTGAGCTTAATACCATTCAATTTGTATTCATACAAAATGGGTGATTTAGTTCTAGTAATTGTCATTACTTGACACTTATCTTCATTAATCGACGGTTTGTTGTCACTACACCAGAGTGCTAGGACATCCAAATTTCTCTACAAGAATTGACAATCAGCTTCCGATTTAATTTGCATATAGAACTTACCATCATCTGCGAAGAGCTCAAAGAAGCATGAGATATTATCCGGTAATGGATTGATGAATATAAGGAATAGTAATGGTCCTAGATTGGAGCCTTGTGGTACACCTGAGGTAGATACAAATTCCGAAGAATAGTATCCATTAAATAAGACCAAATTTTTCCTGCCTATAAGATAAGAAGATAACAAGCTCAGAAGTTGCTCCGGTATACCAATATCTTTAAGTCTCTTGATCAAGATATGTATATTTACTCTATCGAACGCTTTGGCGAAGTCAGTCGTTATCATGTCAACCTGTCCATTGTCTGATACAACGTCATTAACGTATTGCGTGAAAGATAGTAAGTTTGTGACTGTAGATCTTTGTTTAAAGAAACCATGTTGTGCGTCTGATATTTCCATTTTAAAAAAAGGTAAGAGTTTATCGTATATTGCCATTTCAAATGCTTTTGCAAATACCGAGATTATTGATATTGGACGGTAGTTAGTTACAAGAGCATTGTCACCTGACTTAAGAATTGGGCATACTTTACTCAGTTTCCATTTCTCTGGGAAGGTACCAAATCTTAGGCAGTTATTGAATATAATTTTAAGAGGTTTTGCAAAACACCTAGCACATGACCTAACTATTGAACACGGTATGCCATCGATTCCTGTTGACATCTTGTCCGGTAATTTTTTAAGGTAACGTAAAATGTCATCTTCTGACAGGAATTCGATTTCGCCTAGAGTATCTAATTGGTTCATATTCCTATTCGTTATGTCAGAAGTGTTTCTATCGTTAGCTAGATAAACATTACTAAAATGACTAGCAAAAGCAGAAGCAATGGTTTCATGGTTTGAACAGATTTTGTCATTGATTACGAAACATGCTGGGAACTGATTGTTATTCTTTTTGTGTTTTATAAATTTCCAGAAACTTTTTGGATCTTCAGTCAGTCGGGACTCTATTTTTACCTGATACTCGTTGTAAGCTACTTTAATTCTTGTTTTTAGCGAAGCTCTAAGACCATTGTATTGTTCACGGAGATAAATATTATGATTTTTGCGATATTTTATCCTGATTTTTTCCTTGAGTTTACAATCATATATAATATCACTCGTGAACCACGGTGGATAAGGGGTACTACGATGGGAATGACCATTGCACACAGGAATAGCTCTGCACATTGCGACATCAAGTAATTCATAGAATTTGTCACACATAGAGTTACATGAGACTTCCATGTCCAGATTTGACCAGTCTAGTTGATCAAGCTCCCACATGAGCGAAGCCTTCTCCAGATGATGAAAGTTAAATTTACATACAGGTTTCTTACTGGTTTCTTTTGTACGCGTAGACAATACTTGCATAGAAATTAATAAAGCAGGATGATAAGGGTCGATCTTAATAATTGGATCAGTACAAAGCTCAACAAAGCAGTCGTCAGATGCAAAGACCAAATCAAGTAAACGATTGCTGCAATTGAGAATGTTGTTGTGTTGCTTGAGATTGAGATAGGATGCAAAAGATACTAAAAAGTCAGATTTGTTAGACAATGATCCGGAGCTGATGTGTTGATAGAAGAGAGGAGAGTTGAAGTCACCTAGTATAATCAATGACACAGCATCCATGCACGAGTGAGACGACAGGATCTCCAGGAAGTCTGAGTAAGTTTGAGGGTCCAAGTCAGGCGGTACATATATTGCAATTAATGTTGTAGTAATATGTGAGTTAATTAAAACACCCACAATTTCAATCTGGTTAAACTGGAGCAAAATATCTACAAAATCTATTGACTGAGCTTTGAGTGTAACCTCACATGCTATCAGGACTCCGCCTCCAGACCTCCTGAAGTCCGGTCGCCTGTCACACCTAAAAACAGAAAATAAGTTAATATCGAATACTTCAGATGAAAAGACTATAGGACTGAGCCACGTTTCAGAAAAATAGTATATTACACACCTAGGGAAGTAAAGTAAGAAATGTCTCAGATCACATGTAATTGTTGGCCGAGGCGAAGCCGAGGTCAACAAACATGTGATCTGAGGCTTTCTTATTTACTTCCCGAGGAGTGTATACTATTTTTTTGTCCGACGAAGGCGGAAAGCGGCAACTTAGTTTAGCGCAGCGGGACGAAAGTTGCCACTTTCCGCCCGAAGGGCAAAAAACAAAAATATTATACTCTATAAATGCTGTATTACAGTATATCGTGTTGAGTTTTGATTTTAAGCCTCGAACATTTTGATAGTACAATAAAAACTGTTTAATTGTATTAAGGCTGATCTAAGATTAAAAGAAACACTTAGACGTAAATTTAAATCAACTGGTTCTCGGTTTCACTATCAGCAGTTTTCTCAGCTTAGATCTGCTCTAAAATCGCGTATTGCCAAGTCTCGAATTGACTACATTGAAGCAGCGGAAAAGAACTTTACCAAACAACCTTCAGCATTTTGGTCTTTTTTCAAGAAATTAAAGAATGATAAAAATTCTGCTCAATCATTCACAATTGATGGACTAGTGACATCTGATGCTGAGAGAATTGCTGATGGCTTTGCCGATTATTTTTGCTCAGTATTTGTTCCGCCCTATGGGCATCCTGGGGATCAATTACAGTTGCTGGAGGGATTGGGTTCCGTGGACCTACCTGATGCTGATGACATTTTGTCATCTATACTTATACTTCCAGACAAATGGTCTGCAGGTGTGGATGGAATTCCATGCTCTCTGGTTAGATCACATGCCTGTCTATTTGTTGAGCCACTAACACTTATTTTTACTGAATGTATAAAGCATGGTATGTATCCAGACTGCTGAAAAATCTCAAAAATACTGCCTATCTTAAAGTCTGGGGATCCATCTTTAATTGTTAATTACAGACCTATCTCAATTTTGTGTGCCTTTTGCTTATTTTCAAACTACTACAAAATATTTGCTTATTTTCAAACTACCTTATCTCCATCTCAGCATGGTTTTGTCCCATGCAGGTCAACTGTAACCAATCTCTTATGCTTTACTAAATATGTACACAGTTCGTTTGCGGAGCATCTGCAGGTGGACACACTTTACACCGATTTCTCGAAGGCCTTCGATAAGGTCAACATATGTAAACTGGTCAAAGCATTGAATGACCTGAGTATTCCACTAGACCTGGTTGTGTTGTTATCCTCTTACTTAACAAATAGGCAGAATAAAGTAGTGTTCAAGGGCACGTATTCTAAAGTATTCAAGTCTACATCAGGTGTTCCACAGGGATCCAATCTTGGTCCACTTTTATTTATCATATTCATCAATAATGTCTAGTCTAATCTAAGCAATAGTGATCTTAACTGTGAAATAGATTCCTTTGCTGACGATACAAAACTATATGTAACGATTAGGTCTAAGCAAGATTGTTCAAGGCTACAAAAATTTATAGATCGATTTGTTGATCTTTGTAATCAGTATGATCTCATTTTAAACCCCAATAAGTGTAAGATAATGTCTTATTATAGGAATAAATCGCCGATAATATTTGATTATATAATTGACAACACTCGGGTCACTAGGGTGTCTACCCAATGTGACCTGGGTGTTGTATTTGATAATAAATTGAATTTTCAGCCACACATTAGCAAGGTTGTTACAGCGTCATGGAAAATGTTAGGCTTTGTAACCAGATCAAGTCGCAACCTAGTAACTGTTAAAGCTATTAAATCTATTTATTTTTCCCTGGTTAGGTCGCGTCTTGAATATGCCGCAGTTGTATGGTCTCCAATCTATGAGATATACAGTAACAAAATTGATAAAGTCCAACATAAATTTCTCAAGTTCATGTCCTGGAAAATGGATCGTGTTTATCCTAAACCAAGCATGGATAGGAAAGAGCTTTGTAGTAGATTCCATATGATTACATTAAAAGATCGTAGACTCTGTGCATGCGCCATCTTCTTGACGCGGCTGATTCAGGGGAAGGTGGATTGTGAACGTCTGGCAGACTCTATCACTATTACTTTTAGAGCCCCGACCTGGAGGGATAGTACTCCCTTCCAGCTTCCACTCGCTGGCACCAACTTTGCTACATCTGCCCCCATATACCGATTAATAAGTGCCTTCAATACTTTTTACAAGATAGATAACAGTTTGGATGTTTATAAAATAAGTAGTTCTGAATGTTTTTCAAAACTTTGTATGTCAAACATTGTATAAACTGGAGCAAAATATTTACTTTTGATAGTTAATTATATAGTGACTTATCATAATAATAATTTTAAATTAAACACTTTGTATTAAATTGTATGTAACATGGAACCCGATTAATGGCTTTGCTGTAGGGTTCATTGAACTGATAAAAATAAAAATAAAATAAAAATACTATAAATCTGAATTTTTTTATTGGCAGTCCAGTCTATTGCACGAACTTATTTTAACTAATTATTTATCTAATAATTTTTCAGTCAAATTTACCTTTAATGACAAATTTATATACGAATTTTAAAATCGTTTATTCCTGTAGGGAATACAGGCGAACGATATTATAAATTATTAGATAAATAATTAGTTAAAATAAATTCGTGCAATAGATTGGACAGCCAATAAAAAAATGCAGATTTATAGTATTAACCAGTCTATAGAAAATATATTGTATAAAAATATCGATGGCGTTAAAGATGTATTGACAGGAGTCAAGTAAAAAGAATTAAAGTTCGTAGTTCGTCATTGAGTGGTGACTGAATGGTAATTCTGGACAGTGTCTCGGATAGCTTAAGGGAAGAGCAGTTGACGCGATACCAAAAGATCCAGGTTCGATTTCTGGTCTGGGCCGTCCAAATTATTTTTTCAGTCAAATTTACCTTTAATGACAAATTTATATACGAATTTTAAAATCGTTTATGCCTGTAGGGAATACAGGCGAACGATATTATAAATTATTAGATAAATAATTATCTAAAATAAATTCGTGCAATAGACTGGACAGCCAATAAAAAAATTCAGATTTATAGTACTAACCAGTCTATAGAAAATATAGTATATAATAATGAATATTAGATTTATCTATATTGTTAAGAGAATAAGCAAAATTCAGTGGCCAGGGTATTTATATGATAAAATGGGTTTCTATGATTAAATTTGGTATCGTTGGAAAAGTCTTGACCTGGAGTTGGGCCTTTTCATGGTTTCATATCATTCTCACCAATAGTCAATTTATAAAGATATGTACTTAGGCTGCATTAAAAAATGCTCTCTATCCCTAGATCCATAATTAAGAAATGACCTTGTATCTTGTGAACTATTGACAGTTTTAAATATATAAATTCATACCGACATTACACTCATCGAGACCTTTCATTTGAGTACCCACATCAATTTTTCATATATTTTATATATTTATATATATTATATATATGTATACATGAAAAATATATTAAAAATACCATGTTGGTACTTGAATGAAAGCTCTTGATGAGTGTAGCATCGGCAAGAGCTTATATCTTAAAAAATGACAATAATTAAGAACTGACATTGATATCTTATCAAGTAATGATATTTTTAAAGATATAAGCTCATCCCGATGTTATACTCATCAAGACCTTTCATTTGAGTACCCACATCAATTTTTCATATATATATATATATATATATATATATATATATATATATATATATATATGAAAAATATATCAAAATGCATGTGGGTACTCAAATGAAAGCTCTTGATGAGTGTAACATCAGGATGAGTTTATATCTTCAGAAACATTAATAGTTAAGAAAGTACAGTGCAATTTAACATAATTGAGAAACGACCTTGTATCTTGTGAATTATTGACATTTTTAAAGATATAAGCTCACCCCGACATTACACTCATCGAGACCTTTCATTTGGGTACCCACATCAATTTTTCACATATTTATATATGAAAATTCTTGATGAGCGTAACATCGGGATGAGTATACACTAGAGTGTTTCAAAAAAACAAACTATTTTTTTTTTTTCGAAGAACTTTGAAAATTCTTCAGAGTATCCCTAATCGAAGACATTGTGAAAATCTCAGCCCTTAATTTTAATGTATAGAGGTGGCTGTAATTAATTTTTTATTTCCATTTAAATAACATAGAAAAAAATTTTTTTTTACTTTTGAATTTTGCTAGTCAACAACGAAGCATTTTATAGCTATGATCGATACATATTCTTGTAGGAAATTTAACGATCTACAAAAATTGTTTGAATGAATATATGCGTACGGAGAACCATTTCGGAGTTATCAGGCCTTAAACATCAAACTGTTTAAAAAAATAATAATATTTATTTATAAATACGAAAAATCGACTTAAATCACTTAAATAAACAATATTATATATCAAAAAATTAAAATGATAAATTTATGACAAAATTTCATGAATTACGAAGTTATAATTTTTCACTATTTTTAAAAAATTTTTTGCTATTTTAAAAATAAATTATAAACATGAAAAAGAAAATTATTTATTAATTGATAAAATTTATGAATTATCATATTTTTTAAATTGTCATGTACTGTTATTAACGAAATAGTTTTAAAAATTCTAGGTTATGTAATTTAACTCAGTGCTATATAGTTACATAGTAGTTCAATTGAACAATCAATTTTTATTGAATTGTTAGTATGATTTTTATAGAAATGATAATACATTAATTATTTCCGCTTTCTGCCGTCACAAACCTGTCTCTCTCAGAGCTTTTTTATCTTACATTACTTCGTAGTAAAACAACGTAATTGTTAATGTTTTAAACTAAAATTAGTTTAATATTATATTTAATTTATTTATAATTATTTGTAATTGTGTTTATAAAATCTCATTGTTAAGCTTAAGATGGAGAAGCAAATTTATTTAATTGGTTATCAAATTACAAAATTTGTAGGAAGCAAACTGCCGAGCTTAAAAGAGGTTATGTCTCTTTTCTTTCATTATCATTGTTCTCAAAGCTTGACTATTAAGAAAAGTGCATTAATTACGGTCGAGAAGGTATTCGATTTATGGTCTGAAGCTGGAATTTCGACTTGTGCGAAAAATTCTGCAGTAAGAAAACTAATTCGCCATCACACTGTTTGGAAAAATTTGCTAAAAAATAAAAATCAAAAGCTGTCATCTACTCAAAAAAAAAAAGTTTCTATTTTTTGTGCCGATATTGAGAAATTATTCGACATAGCACATCACAAAGTAATGAAACTCATTAATGAAAATCAAAAGTTATTTTTGCAAGGCCAAAGACAGTCAAATCGACGAGGTTTTCTCCATATTAATCCTCCAGTAAAAATGGTAGCTAATAATATTGATGAAGATAGAATTGGTGAGTGGTTTTTATTTTTAATTGTCACCTAGGTAAATAGCACAAAAATCCTCAAAAAATAGTCATTTATAAACCTAGCATTATTTCATTTCCACAAAATTTTTTAAAGATAATTTTATTATCAGCAAAAAAATTACGTATCTTCTTACTGATTTTTTATGCACGAAATATTTATTGAATTCTAACAATTGAATAAAATTATGTTTTTAAACGTTTTTTTTTTTTCAGTATTACCTTTTCTAAATTGGTCAGTAATTATTTTGAATATTTTTAGTTATTCTTGAATACAAGTTAAATATTTAACATTTTTCTTTTTTATTTTTATAAAATTAATTACAAATCCTGACTAACTTGAATGTCTCACACTTATTTTCTGTGCGTAACTTATACTGTGTCTGTAATAATCCAGTATTATTCTCATCACTTGGAATTTCGTCTGTAAAATATAAAAAGTTTAACTTTTGAATCCTCGGAGATTGAAAGAAAACCAAAAATTTTAAAATATATCAGACACAGTATAAGTTAAACAATTTTTGTATATCGTTAAATTTCCTACAAGAATATGTATCGATCATAGCTATAAAATGCTTCGTTGTTGACTAGCAAAATTCAAAAGTAAAAAAAAATTTTTTTCTATGTTATTTAAATGGAAATAAAAAATTAATTACAGCCACCTCTATACATTAATATTAAGGGATGAGATTTTCACAATGTCTTCGATTAGGGATACTCTGAAGAATTTTCAAAGTTCTTCGAAAAAAAAAAAATAGTTTGTTTTTTTGAAACACTCTAGTATACACACTGACAAAAAAAGTACTACTCTTGAGAAAATTTTCTTGTCACAAGAATATATATTCTTGATAATTTTCAAGAATATATTTTCTTGTCTCAAGAATTGATCGAACTAATCGAAGTGTTTATTGTTTAATTCAAGTGAACACATTCGTTTGTTAATCTATCAAAATTAATGCCAATATTTTATTAATATGATAGATATTGATATTCTTTTGTCAAAAAACCAAAATTCATCTTAAACGATTTTTTTCTGGACAAAAATTTCTTTTTTCTCGGTGCATCTTTAAAAATATTAATAATTAAGAAATGACCTTGTATTTTGTAAACTACTGACATTTTTAAAGATGTAAGCTTTTTTTTCAAATTTTTTGGTTTTAATTTAATTTTTTTTTTTTTTTTTGTTTAACTGACGACTTTTTTTTTTGTTTTATTTCGATTTTTTTTTCTTTGAGTTCTCGGTGATACTCAGGACTCGTAAGAATCGTGGTTTTCCCTCGATGACGTTTTCTGGGAGGAGAATATCTAGATTTTGATGATAATGGCTTAAAAAAAAAAATTATTTTTCCATATGATTTTTTGGGGAGAGGGCCGTCGTACCCCAGAAAAAAATTTTTTTTTATTTTTTGCAAAATTTTGACCGATTTATTCGAAATAGACGGAAAATAAACGAATTTGATGCACAGAAAAAAAAATGTTCTTGAGTCAAGTATATATTTTTGAAGAGCTTAATATTCTTGGTTTGAGTAGAAAAATTTTTGATTTAAGAAAATTTTTCTTGATTTAAGGAAATTTTACCTAATTCAAGAATTTTTAGTCTTAATTCTAGACAATTACCCTCTTCAAAATTATATTTTTGGTTCAAGAATTTTTCTCTTAAATCAAGTTAATTTTTTCTTCTGTGTGGTGAAAAGCTACAGAAACCGTCTTAAACCGTCAACAGCCGTTAGGGGTGCCGTCGTGCCCCAGGCTCCCCTAATTAACTTTTTACATATTATTACTGTAAATTTGACAGTTTTAATCTGTAAATCTGACATCGTATGGTTATGTTATTCTCACATATTATTTCACGAACAGGCATGATCAGGACTAATTTCAGGCCTGATCATACATGAACAGGCATGGTCAGGTCTGATCATTTTTTCCCGGGAAAACCAAAAACATTTAAACTGGTAGAATATCTTCGGAGATTAAATGACGTCATTTGAAAAAAGGCCATTCGGCTAACAGAGCACTGGGGAGGGGTAAGGTAAGATAGGCCGAGAAGCACCGCTGTCCATCTTACAGCAACAAAGAAAGTTTATTTCTAATGTATATATAATTCAAATTTGTGATAAATACAACAAATTAATAGCAAATATAAAATTTTTAATGTAATGCTACTAAATACTCCTACAGCATCCTCAGACGTGCTAACAGAGCACTAGGGAGGGGTAAAGTAAGATAGGCCGAGAAGCACCGCTGTCCATCTTACAGCAACAAAGAAAGTTTATTTCTAATGTATATATAACTAAAGTTTGTGATAAATACAACAAATTAATAGCAAATATAAAATTTTTAATGTTATGCTACTAAATACTCCTACAACATCCCCAGACAGATGCTTACCTCTGTTAGCATCCGAAATGAAAGTAGATTTCATTTCATTTTATTTCTGTGGACAAAGCGACTGCAAAAGTAAAATTTTTCAAAAATGATCCTAAGATTCATGTTTTTCAATTTAGAAAAATATGTTATCATGTAAATTGTGGCTTAATCTCTCAGCTTTCAGATGCATTTCACAGAAATCGAATATCTCAACGCGTCCAAAAGTTATTTGAAAGAAAAGCAGTAAAAATATGGAATTTTCGAATTTGCAAAATTTTGAAATGCTGTAATTTCTAAACTAATTATTTGATAACGCTCAAATTTGAACTCGACTTTCGTAATCGTCCATAAAATAAGTATGTTGAGTTTCATTAAGATCCCTTAAGAATTGTAGACGCTACCGTGCTGATAAGCCGCGTTATATATATATATATATATATATATATATATATATATATATATATATATATATATATATATATAGTGTCCCAGAAGTAACGGACACCATTGCAACATCTGATAAAAAAAATAATTCTGAGACGAAAATTCCTTAGCCATTTTTTAATCAGACGCATAGATAATTAATTATTAATTAAAATAACGTCTTTTTATGCGTTAGAGAGAGAGCACCAGTGTCCAGTCAAGTGCATTCCAAACGAAGACGCTTGCACGTGTGAATGTGTAAGTAAATATGTGTGACTACGTTAGTTATAGAAGCTAGTTAGTCATACAGTTAGTTCTGTCTTTATTTGGCACATACTTTACTGGACACTGGCGCTCTCTCTCTCTCTAACACATAAAGGGACGTTATTTTAATTAATAATTAATTATCTATGCGGTTAATTAAAAAATGGCTTAGGACTTTTCGTCTCAGAATTATTTTTTTCATTAGATGCTACAATGGCGTCCGTTACTTCTGGGACACCCTGTATATATATATATATATATATATATATATATATATATATATATATACAGGGTGTCCCAAAAGTCACGGACGCCATTGTAGCATCTGATGAAAAAAATAATTCTGAGACGAAAACTCCTTAGCCATTTTTCAATTAACCGCATAGATAATTAATTATTAATTAAAAATAACGTCTCTTTATTTGTTAGAGAGAGAGCGCCAGTGTCCAGTAAAGTATGTGCCAAACAAAGACACAACTAACTGTATGACTAACTAGTTTCTATAGCTAACGTAGTCACACATATTTACTTACACATTCACACGTGCAAGCGTCTTCGTTGGAATGCACTTGACTTGACACTAGCGCTCCCTCTCTAACGCATAAAAGGATGTTATTTTAATTAATAATTAATTATCTATGCGTCTGATTAAAAAATGGCTAAGGAATTTTCGTCTCAGAATTATTTTTTTTATCAGATGTTGCAATGGTGTCCGTTACTTCTGGGACACTCGGTATATATATATATATATATATATATATATATATATATATATATATATATATATATATATATATAAATCACGTGTCACGTTGTTTGTCCGCGATGGACTCCTAAACTACTTAACCGATTTTAAATTAAATTTGCACAGCGTGTGCAGTTTGATCCAACTTAAAAGATAGGATAGTTTTTATCTCAATTATTGATTTCAATAATTGTTATTGCAAATAAAATGTTTATTATACGACTTTAGTGTATATTTATCGGTTAGTTCCATAAAATCCTAATGGATGGCAGTTTGGCATCTAAGTACCACAGATATCCGGTAGATGGCTTAGATCTCAAGGCCAAACACTGTCTATTTGCGGTTTGGATTTGGAAAACACATGTTTCTCACATGGACAGTTATATGTTGCCTGCTCACGTGTATAAAAACCATGAAATCTCTTCGTGTTAGCGAAAGACAGGTTACATGTTAAATTTCAATTTTTTAATAATTTATTAAATGATAACCCTTCGCCAGATCTATTCCAAAAAATTAATTTAGACGTATGAGATAGCAATTTTTAACATATCAAAAAATTAGCTTTTGATCTTTACAGGTGCATTAGTGTCCGAACAACCTTAATTTCAACATTTCGATACTGTACCTATTATTTTCAAATTTTGGTCGAACGTTTTATTTTCAATCCTATATGAATGAATCTATTTTTAATTTTTTTAGAAAATATTAATTTGATTGTATTAGAAGAATAAGAAAAAAATTAGGACGACGGTTGACCCTGAAGGCTATCCCTGCAACTTCCCGTTCATTTTGACTGGCGGCAATCGACGTGGTCTTTTGATGTTAAGAGCTGATTAGTTTTTGGAATCGATCGATAAAGCCGTTTGAAAGTTATTCCAAAAAAACCACATTTAAAAAATTTTTTTTGTAGTTTTTTTTTAGATTTCTCAAAATCTACTGATCCGAATCGGTCCAAAGTGTATTCAAAATCTGTTTGGTCAAGCTCTTTCGAATGGCGCCAACCGCGATGAAATCGGTCGAGCCGTTCAAAAGTTATAAAAGGGTTACACACACACATACACACACACACTCACACACACACACACACACACACACACACACACACACACACACACACACACACACACACACACACACACACACACACACACACACACACACACACACACACACGGACATCATCGCGAAAAAATTCAGGGAGGTTTCCTAGGATCTCAAAACGTCAAGATCTGATGAAAACTCGATTTCAAAAAATGGGGTAAAACCAATAACTTCCTAATTTTTGAAAATCTTCAATTTTTTTAGCGGGAATTTAAAATTTGATTCAATCGATTATAATTACTGAGCCACAGCAACGCGTGGCTGGGTCAGCTAGTATATATATATATATATATATATATACTTTTGAACCATATGTATTTTCTGACTTAACTCGTCGAGTTAAGATAGTTTTTTCCCAACCTATAATTTATGCTACTGCTATCTTTTTCATTTGCTATTGTCACCTCTCTTACAAGCTATTGCTCACTTACTTCCATGTATAACTTTATTTGTTTACTTTATTAGTTTATCAATGATTTCTCAAAAACTATGTGATAGTTGATTCCAGAATTTTTTAGGGTAATTATACATGTATTAATCTAAGTTATATTAGTTTTTCGTGAAATCCTTAAAATTTCTTCAATACAAAAATAATAAAACTTCGCGGTTTTCTCTCTTTTTTTCCATACTGCCTGTGTAAAAATATCATTTTTAATTGCAATTATCTTTGGTTAGAAGTGGTAAATCGTCTCCAAATTTTAACAGCATGTGCAATATGCATTTAATTACTTATATTATAAATTTGACAGTTTTCTTGAAATTTTGCTCGCATGACCCAACTCCCTTAAGTCGGAATATAGAAAAATTTTTTAAAAGTTGCGTCATGAGGACAAATACAATAGTTAGATTTTCATGAAATCTACTAAAAAGTAGTTTCGAGAAAAATGCGTTTAAAGTTTTTACTTAGAGTATAGAGTCCTGAAAGCGCACGCATACTTTCACAAATTTCATAATGTTAGAATTCGAATTTTCGGAAAAAAAATTTTGGAAGTTATTTTTAAAGGTATAAGGATTGAAAAAACGCAAAAAAATCGATTTTTTTTAATTTACAAGGAGGTTAACTACCTTAACAAATAAAAGATAATTGAACGCAATAAATGAATAGCAAAACCATTTTATTTAAAGTAATACATCCATCGGAAAGGATAATTTACGGCTGTCTCACCGAAGTGACAGCTTGAATTCCCAAATTCTATTTGCATTTATCAGCGTCGAGAGAATTTTCTCATTCTTGAATTACATTTACGTGACAGCTTTCCTTAAAGACTAAGAAGGAGAAAAAAGAAAACACTATAAATAAACAAATAAAGTACTAGAAACAAGACAAACTTATAATTCAAGATATCTCGAGTAAAAAGTCGTATAAAATACTTTTCTGAAGCTTAAACTTTTTTTAGTCTGATGTCTCGTGTGAATTGAAGTACATTTTGCTCTCAGAACTATTTTGCCCTGGGTTATCTGTGAATTTTGGGTAAAGAGCGATGATACGCCGGAAACGGCCTCGATTTATAGAGTCACAGTCTCTGATATCAGCCCCAGGTTATGGGTTACGTATTGCCTGTACACTCTTTATATAAAATCTACAAAAAGTTTAGAAAAAGCATTTCCTCGAGGGGAATTTAAAAATAAAATGTAAACATGTTGGACATAAAAGGACCACAGAGTGGACAAACTAAACACTTTGAATTCAACGACCCTGACATCGTCATCCTTTGTGTGCCCTTCATCTATTTTTTTTTCTTCATTTTCTTTTCATAACTAGCTGAATCATTTTAACTCAATTTCTTTCAATCCATCGTTCTAGATTTTTAAATTATGTATTAAAATATTTTTAATTAAATTTTGTATTTAAATTGGGCTATTCATCACTCAAAACTCTATTGTTTGCTTAGTTTTAATTATATTAATGAAAATTATTGTATTGTCATCAATACTTTTCATTTAAATGTATGCATTTTTTTCATTATCTGTAAAAGTACAAATTAGAATGAATACTTGAAAGTGATAATAAATATTTTATTGCTAATAAAAAAAAATTGAAAAGTGAAAAGTTAAAATAAGTAGCTCCTTACAAGATGCTCTGTATCAACTGTTTCAAAACTCATTGGGAAAAAGAACGCGAGAAGTCGGCATTAGTGATCGAAGTTCTTTACGTATACTTTCAACTTATTAACCGCTACTAAATTATGCTTCTTCCGTAAGACAAATCAAGAAACTGACAGATAATGTGTCTTCAAATACCAAGAAATGCGAAGAAAATTTCAATTCTATTGTGTCTCTAAATTCTAAAATGGATTCGCTTATAATTGTACCTAATTCTCATCAACAACTTGATTCTTCTTCTTCGTCTCAATTATTGGTTTCTGGTGTTCCTGAGACAGTGGTGTCTGAATTATCATCTTCAATAATTATAAAACAAATTCTGGATAAACTTGAGCTTTCTAACCTTGAAAACGACATCCTGAACATTCGGATATTAAAAGGAAAGAATGATCATTCAAGAAAATCATCATTCACTTCATTTATTGTCAATCTTAAATCACCGCAAATCCGTGATCATATTATTGATACCAAACGTCGCTCACAGAAGCTGTTAGTTAAAGATACTTTCAAGATTAATGGTATTTCTGCATTTGGAGGACAAGTCTTCATAAATGAATTCTTGCAAACGGAAACCTATAAACTTTTAAAGCTTACCAAAGCAAGAGCCAGAGAAATAAGCTACAAATATGCATGGGTATATAAAAGCATTGTTTATATAAAGAAGAACGATGATTCAGGAAAAATTGCCATTCATACTGTTGATGATTTAAATAAATTAGAATAGCCATCATTAAACCAGCCTACTATTTCTCCTACTACTCTCAAATTACTAAGTCTTAATATTATTGCAACGACTTGTTAATAATGCTATTCGATTCATTTTTAATCTGAGGCGAGATGAGCACATCACACCATATCGACGGTCATTAAATTGGTTAAATGTAAAGTCACGGAGGTTATACTTTCTAGCCTGCGTGTTCTTCAAATTGTTATCAACAGGCGAACCAAAATTTCTACGTGATTTATTTATTGAAGAAGACCCTGTTATCAGACGATCACAAAGAATAGCCAGCAGAAATAATAATGTCACTTTTAAAATACCCAACTTTGTTACCACAATCTACGAGCATTCGTTTGTTATATCAGCTATACGGTTCTGGCAAGATCTACCTCCTGAAATTACAAATTCTCTTGGTCTAGAATCCTTCAAAACAAAAGTATTTGATTTTCTTATAAATCTCGAAAAATGACAAAATAGTGAGCTGGTTAATAAGTTTAATATGTTTAAAAACATTATGTCCATTTGAACATTATATAAATTCTATATTTTATACTATCATGCAAATTTCATATTTCCATTATGTATATATTAGCTGTACTTATGTGAATTATAATTTTATGTATATCATTTTTGCCATTCGGCTTTGTGCCTTGGCATTTACACCAAATAAATAAATAAATAAATAAATAAATAAATTAATTGACCATCGATTTTTTCTTCTTGGAGTTTAATTACAACTTTTTTCTTACTTGAATGTTATATATTCTAATAAATTTTGGACTAGAAACAATTTTATATTTAACGAATGACAGTATCGATTTTCTTTTTATATAATATCAAATGAACGATTGATATTCCACATCCGTTTCAGACTGTCAAAACTGGAAGAAACTATTTTCGAACAGTGAATTGTTTTCTAATTTATCCATGCAGTAATTATACAGAAGCGTAAAATTTTTTACAAGTTTAGCCTGGTAAATTGAAAGTCCTGATTTGGAAGTGGGAAGGGTTAAAAATCATCGACTCATTCTTACGCAATTAATAAGTAACCTCTAAGTAGTCTCTATGCGTTATGAGAATTTTTTTTTAATTATAAGTGTAGTTAATTAGTTATAGAAGAAGGAAGATTGAAAACTAAAGATTTATGTGTTTAGAACAAATTTCATTTCAAATGAAAATGAGAACTGCTCAATCGCTTATTAAATTAATTTATTCTCGATAACATTCCATAATTAATCCTTTATTACAAAAAAGTATCAATTTTTTAAGAAAAAAACAAAACAAATGTTTTTTAACAGTCGTCGCAAAATAAAGTTTAGATGCAACAGTTTACTGAATTCGAAAACAGATGCGTCATATATAAAATTGATAGTAAGTTGGTTGGAACAGTGCCGAGTACTTGTTGCCTCTTGCTTATTCTCTCATTCATTTTGACACTCCTAACCCTTGAATACTATATTTTCCATATTCACTCGTTGAACGTTCATCGCTCTGGTTTTTAGCAGCCCACCTCCTATTCGCATCAGCCACCATACCATTCTATATTTTTTTTATCTAGCTGTATAGCACATTCATGCCATTTCACAGTGATGATCTCTGGCTCTTGGAAGCTTATACTTCTGTACTATCTGACTCATACATGCTCTCATATACTTCAACCCTCACTAGGTGAGGTACTTTTGACTCGTTACATTTTTCCGGGAAATAGCTGCTGTATGATGAATATACTCGCAATCTTTTTCATCGTTCCTTATACATCATATTCAACTATCCTTTCAATTTCTTTCATTTTTAAAGAATCTCTTTTGCGATTATTTTAAGCCCCTTCGCTGAATTTTGTCTGACTTTGAGCTTGCCTTAGGTAGTAATCCTAAAAAAGACATTTGTTGAAAATTTTTGTTTCAATTTTTGACTTGAATCGTCAGTTTTTTTTTTTTTAAATAGTTAACTCTGGTTGTATTTTAAATAGACTCTCATTTTATGTCATTGCATTATTCCTTTCAATTCATGTAAAATTTATGGAATTATTTTTTTTTTAAGATTATTGATTAAAAGCTGCACAGTGTTTTATAGGTTACATTACATTTTTTTTTCGCTTCTTCTGTGTAAACCTCGTTTTTTGCATGTTTGAACCCCGAGCGCAAAGGTATGCTCTACACGGAGAGAAAAGAATAGAACTTATTTCTATGTAGAATGGTAATCATTACCATATTACATAGTAACGGAAATTTTTGTGAGAATCCTCTGTAAATTCGTTAATAAAAATCTTAGAAATTGTGATTAAAATATGAACAATTACTTATTCGATGCGGAATTAAATTCTGAAAATAATGTTGTTTTTTTATTTTTTTTGATGAAAATTTTAATTTGTTATTAACAAAAAACATAATCAAAATAAAAAATCTCAATTTTTCGTAAATAACTCAATAACTATTGGCGATATCAAAAATCGGAAAAAGATCCTTAATTAGGAGGAAATTTCTGTAAAAAAGTCTCGACTTTCGGAACTCTAGTTTGAAAAACAATAATTTTTATTTAATGTTGAAAATAAGGTTCCGCGCGACTGCTGTCTTATTTTAGCATCGGCGCGGCCGTGTGACAAAAGTAATATAAAATAATTCAAAAATTAAAAATATTATTAGACTTAATAGCGGAAACGTTGTATCGTTAATTTTTAATTAATTTACGTATGGCACAAGTGTTTAAGGCATGCACATTTGGATTCATCTAACTTCTTCTCAACCTATACATAGTTAGGTGGAGCAAAAAAAAACCAAATTTTTTTTTTTCAAGCCTCATTTTATAAAAAAATGTTAGTCTATTATATTTTAAAAGTTCTTTGTTAAAAAATTTCTTGATATGAACATTTGTGATTCGAAAACATTATGCGTATTTTGAAAGTTCGAAAAATCTTGAGTAACGGCGAAAAAATTTTTTGTCGAGTTGATTCTGGAATGGACGTATAAAAATGATATATTTAGATATTTCTATATGATACTCGGAATAAATACAGTTTTTTGGTGCCACCTCAACTCATCGATCAGGATATTTACGTTAAGTCTCGTAGGGGAGAAAGGGGTCAATAGAACTAAAAAAATTTTTACAATTTTTTATTATTCTAATTAAAACTAAATAATTAATTATTTTTTCTGAGATTGGTAGTTTATTATGTTTACTATCATTATTAATCCATAAATTAGTCAATAAACAACGTGAATTCTTAAAAATTATCAATTTATGCAAACACGTCGAATGGTTCAATTGACCCCCGCTCGGGGGTAATTGAACCACTGCTCGGGGTCAATTGAACCAATAATATGCAAAACTCAAATCCGAACTTTTAATAAATAATATATTAATTGTTACTTGTTAATATTACTATTGCACATTTTTAATGCACAGATATTATATTATATCAATTAACAATGAATTCAAAAAAAATATTCATTCTTAATTCAGTTCATCAAATTGTTAGGTTATTTCCCTTAGCATTTTTGACGTAAAGTCAAGATGCGCGCGCATGTATCATGCTTTTCTGTGGTTCAATCGTCTCCGGAACTGCTGGTTCACCTGACCCCATATAATTTTATGACAATTAATAGTAAAAACAATAAATTAATAAACCATTATATCACTATAAACGAATTCGGGGATTATAAAGAATAAGTATATGGGGCATTCCATATCAACTCGTCCTACCAATGGATTTTGCATCTCCGATTTCGCTGAAATTTAGACACTTTTTTGTACCCCTCGAAAAAGGTTTTTATGCATTTTTTCAAACTTTTTCATCCACCCAATCGGAAGATACGAATTTTGTAAGATTTCGGAGATTTTTTTTTTTAAATAGCTATAACTTAGTAAAAAATAGCCCGATTTGGGTTTTTTTTTAAATTCGTGTTTTTTAACGAATTTTCTACAAAATTTATGCGAAAAATTATTCATGAAGCATTTGATTGTTTTTTTTTATTTTAAACTTAAAACAGCGATTTTAAGATTGTTTGTCACTTTCGATTTTTTTTTTTTTAATTTTCAAAAATATTACTACCCAAGACACGAATTTTGAGCCTAGTCTCGTAAAGGGAAGATGAAGGGTTATTATTTTTTTTTAATTTTCAAATTAATTTTTTTTTAATGTTTTTTTTTTACTATTTATGTATTATTGGCGGTTTTATGAGATGATATCTGAAAAAATACCAAACCATTTCACAAAGTTATGGCTATTTAAAAAAAAAAATCTCCGAAATCTTACAAAATTCATATCTCCCGATTGGGTGGATGAAAAAATTTGAAAAAATGCATAAACCCTTTTTCGAGGGGTACAAAAAAGTATCCGAATTTCAGCGAAATCGGAGATGCAAAATCCATTGGTAGGACGAGTTGGTAGGGGATGCCCCATATACATCTACTACAATTTAAATTTTGTCAATTAATTCAAAAATAAAAATATCATTAACCAATTTGTCACCAGCCGAAAAAAAGTTTATATACCTACAAATACAAAAAACTTAATTTTTCAAATTTTATTAATCGCAATCATTCCAAATTTTGATCATATCAGAGTTTAACATTATAGAATCTAATTCTAAGAGGATGTAGCATTTTTTCAACTTTTTCGTTTTTTTAAGTCGAGTGGTTCAACTGCTCCATATTTCAATTGCCTCCTTTCTCCCCTATACTTTTTTAGAAAAAACTATCATCATTCTCATTATCATCATCATCATATTAATATAGACATTAGAAATTTCATTCTTTTCAGAATGTTTACTACAAATTTATTCACTAAAAACCAATGTCAACCGGCAGCATTGATATCCTTTCCGACGGTAGCTGAGCATCAACAATTCATAAGTTCTTCACATAACTTGAATAATTATAATTAGCGAACAATTCAAAACTAATTAATTAATATTTTTAGTGATGTGTTATTCACAATAGTCAATTTTATAAAGCTTATTAATAAACAATAGATAAAATCACTGCGGTACAGTTGAATTTAAAGAAAACCAAACCATAAAACAGTTCTCAATTACATTCTATAAATACGAATTGATGTATGCATATAAGCAATCCCATTCAAGCATTACTGATTTGAAAAGCATTGTTTTAAGACTGGTGCATTCATGTCTTTGACTCAATATACCGTCGTTCTATTATACCTGTATAACATAGACTATACTATAGTATCAGATACATGAAGAGGTTGCTGTCACTTGGGAAAACGGGAAATATACATTGGGGTTGGTACTTTCTTCCTAATCTCACTAGCGTTTCTCCGCATTTTGTTCTACTTGCAGTATATATCAATATATATCTATATCACGTGAGTCATAACTAACTTTCAAGTTTCAATATCATCGCAATGAGCTTACAGCAAAAAGTACTATCAACGTTTACTCTAAAACTTTAAATATTGCCACAGCACAAATAAAACCAGAAAAAAATGTATTTCTTTTTTTTTATTCGTTTCTCATTTCTGTCTGTTTACTTTTTGTTTAAGGCGAGTTCAGAAACAACCGAAACAAATATGTCGATATATATCGGATCACATGAGTGCAGAATGTATCCAATTAAATGGCACTTGGCTGGATTCTAATGATTCACGCTTCAGTGGTGAATACAGTGAACTACTTCCAGATTGGTTTTGGAATAATATCACAAACATCACTAATGCATCGCAGTCAGGTAATAAGGGACTTTTTGAACTTAATGATATTGTTGGTATAACTTACAGCTTTTAATTGTTAGACTCTAATTTTAACTTTTCAAGCACGTAAATACTTTTTATAAAATCTTACAGTTAATTTACAGGATTATATGAATGTAGCGATTTAGGTGAGTTGATCATAAATACAACATGATACTTCAGTTATATAAAAAATTTAAATATTTCAAAAATGTACGCCGAATAATGCTAATTCTACTTATAATAGCTTGAGAGAATCATATGTTAGGCGCGCAGCAGCCTATCAGATCCGGCCCTTGCTTACCAAAGCATTGGACCGGGTTCGAACCCGGCGTACACCAATGAATATTTTCAATATTTAAGTGTATTATCCTGCTCAGCTCCAAAAATAAAACGAATCCAACCTCAAAAAGTTTTTCTTGCTCTCCTAGCCGAAAGTACGCTCTTCCGGGATGCACTTTACTCCAGGATGAGCAACTTTTATGGCCTACTCTAGCGCATGCGCGCTACGCATATTTTCTGGCCTACAGCACAGAACCTCGCTTTCTTTCGAATTTTCGTGGCGTGACCGGCCTATACAGCGAGTTTCAACTGTATATATCTATATATAACAGTCATCACAACATCGTCTGTATGTAACATGTCAACACATAAACTAACCAAAAAATGTCAAATAAATAAAAATAATTTCTAACTAGATTATTGTTAATGAACTATTTAATAATAATATTGCACAAATAATTTATATAAAAAGTTTAGAAAATAGAATATAAAAGTTTTGTAGATTTTATTTGCTTTCTTGTATATTTTGACAGCTAGTAAAGCAATATCTATAAAACAATCCATGTATATTCTACAAGGTTCTAATAATTTAATTTCAATCTTTCTTAGCTGTTTAATTAAAAACTAATTTTTAATCAACTTAAAAAAATTAATTCTGCTATTAAATCGGGTTAAAATATTTGTGACGAGTTCTGTGCATGTTATCTCTCTTAATCAGAGCATTTGTTAGTAAACTTTAAAATAACTAATTTTTTTTTTTATTTATTAATTTTTACTTTTTTATTATGCCTACCCCGACCAGCAAAGCCTCGGCTTCGCCTCGGCTTTGCAAAACCCCTTCCCCGGGGTTGCGTACTTTCGGCTGGAGAGCAAGAAAAATAGTATACAACCCACAACCAGAATGTTTGATGCCCTGATGTATGTGATATGATGGCCTCGGCTACGCCTCGGCCATCATATCCCATACGCCAGGAAATCCAACTTTCTGGCTTTGGGTCGTAATATACTATACCCCCTACCGTAGTCGCTTATGACCTCAGTATTTTAAGCTTTGTAAAAGTATACACATAAATGAATGCTTTATCGATGTTTACTTGAAATTTTAACTGATTAGTTACGCTCGAATATCCTTAATTACAATTCAACGTTATGAGGCGTGCAATGAATTTCTAAAAGTTATGAGCTCACATTGTAGACTAGTGTTTTAATTAAAAATGAACATTTCCAATATAGTTAGAGAATACAATCAGTCAGATAATCAACACATAATTTTATTGTTTTTCGAATAAACTTTCTATAATTATCGAAAGAAAAATAATTAGGAAAACGGTTGACTCTAAAGGCCATCCCTGCAACTTCCCGCTAATTTCATACTTAAGCGCTCAAAATTTCACTAATTACTTTTTTGAGCTCTTCAAGCTCAAAAATATAATTTTCGTGTCATTTTGAGCTCTCCGAGCTCAAAAGACTAATAAAAGTTCAATGAAACATTATTTTTTTAATTTTCAAACCGCAATAACTTTTTAATGAATCTACCGATTTTCACGCAGTTGGCAGCGATCGACGTAGTTTTTTGAGCTCTATAAAAAATTTGGAACAAAAAAATTGATCTGATTAAACATTTCGGAGTTATTACAAAAAAACACTTTTTTCGATTTTTTTCGACAACGATATCTCACGACCGCATCAACTGATTCTGACGCACTTGGTGGAGATCGATGCGGGTTTTCAAGGTTGAGAGTTGATTCGTTTTTGAGGTCGATAGGTTCAGCCAATTCGGAGATATTTTGAAAAAATAAAAAAAAAAAAACTTTTTTTCAAATCTACCGGTTCGAATTGGTTCCAACTTAAAGGAAATCTAAGTTTGGCGAAGCCCTTTCGAATCACACCAACTGTGATCAAATCGGTTAAGTCGTTCAGAAGTTATGAGGTTTACACACACACACACACACACACACACACACACACACACACACACACACACACACACACACAGACGTACGGACATCATCGTAAAAATAGTCAGGAAAGCTTCTTAGGACTTCAGAACGTCGAGATATGTTGAAACCTCGATTTTTGAAAAACGGGGTAAAACCAATAACTTCCC
The DNA here is from genome assembly GCF_020080835.1 of Cotesia glomerata. Lineage (NCBI taxonomy): Eukaryota > Metazoa > Arthropoda > Insecta > Hymenoptera > Braconidae > Cotesia > Cotesia glomerata. Next base: position 19,077,714 of record NC_058162.1, read on the forward strand.
GATTTTTCTAAAATCATTGATTTTCTTAGCGGGAAGTTAAAAAATTAACAATTCCTAAAATTACTAATAAAATTTAGACAAATAACAAATATTTTTTATTTTTAGAGGATTTGCTTGAAGTGGATAAATACACATTACCTTTTGAGCTTTGGCAAACAGTCTTAATAGCTCTGTGTCTTGCTGCTTGCATAGTTTTAACCATCGGTGGGAACATCCTCGTACTGCTGGCCTTTATTGTCGATCGATCCATAAGACAGCCGAGCAATTACTTTATAGCGTCATTAGCCGCCACTGACATGCTTATCGGTAACAGTATTAATAGTTCAATAAAAAATGTATTTAACTCGCTAACATAGTCTCTATTTCTAGGCACGGTTTCTATGCCATTCTACACAGTATATGTGCTGATGGGCTCCTGGGATCTTGGTCCTCTTCTTTGTGATTTATGGCTCTCTGTAGATTATACTGTTTGCTTGGTATCTCAATACACCGTTCTACTAATCACAATAGATCGTTTTTGCTCGGTGAAGATTGCTGCCAAGTACCGGAGTTGGCGTACTAAGAATCGCGTTATATGGATGGTGACAATCACCTGGATCATACCAGCACTCTTATTCTTCATAAGCATTTTTGGATGGGAACACTTCGTTGGTTACAGAAATCTCAAACCAAATGAATGCGCTGTTCAATTTCTAAAAGATCCTATCTTCAACACTGCCTTGATAATCGGTTATTACTGGACGACACTCGTAGTACTGTTCATTCTCTATGGTGGCATTTATAAAACAGCTTACGACATGCAAAAAAAGAGTGAGGCTAAGCAAAGAAAGATGCAGTCAATGGTAGCTTTGAGTGCAGGCGCAATGTCAGGAATGGCTGGCCGAGCAGCCGGAATTGGAATCTCAAAGACGCAAAGCACAATCCTTAGTCAAGACAAACCCAAAGATCCTAGTGGTGGCACATCAAGCACAAGCGTTGATAATGCCCCAGGTTCAGGCGATGACCTCAAGGATGCCAATTACACCGGAACTGGGCGCAAGTTATCTGGACAACAATCTCAAAACAAAGATTCAAACAATAAACTGAAATCGGGAACGACATCATCAGAAATGGAGAGGTCTGAGCGCTCAAGCAGTCCAGCATTCGATTCAGATGATGACAGTGCAGTTGCTGTGACAAGTCAACAATCTGCAGTGCGGAAGCGGTCGTCAATTGCTGGACTGATGGTTCAAGCAGGCGCTGTCCACGTATTTACCAGCAACAACCGACTGAATGGGATGGTTCCTATCAACGTTGAAATGAATCCTATGATAAAAAAGATGCCTCCTACGTCTCCGCTGCTAGACTCAGCTTCAAAAGCTCACACACTGCCCAAGATTCAAGAGTACAGCCTTGCAGACATAGAAAACACCATAGAAAATACATGCGAATACGAAAAAAGCAGCACAACGTTGACACCCGAGCAATCATTACGATCGAACGACATTGATTTAAATCATAGCATTGAACGAATTGAGGACACACCACCATCCGAAATTAGAAATAAAAGTTCATCATCTGGCCAACCAAGCATCATTCCTCCTCCGACGCAGTTTCTAGGTAGCCCATCAGTATCAGAGAGTACGTCAACTTCATCGTCTATCGACAAGACAAAATCATTAATGGCTCATGGAGCAGGGACCTACGATATAATGACTGGACTGGACGGCGCAGATTTGAGGTATATGGATGAAAGTTCAATTATTGTACCAAGTCCTTCCTATGAAAGTCCACCATCTTCTTTTTCCCTCAGCCTAGCGAATCCTCTGTCAACGGCACCATCATCTCCTGTCCTCGGGCATTCTGGAACATCAGCAGCCAACACTAGTCTTCTGCAGGCAGCGCTGATCAGGGCTGCTGCTCAGCACCAATCCAGCACCACCCCAACACAACCTTCGCACAATCCTCAAGTAACACATGCCTCATCACAAACCAACCCTCCGCGAGTCTTCGTCACCCATCAGATCAACGCAGCTTCGCAAACATCACCTACTGTTGTTAGCAAAGTTAACACAGAAGTCACTGTAAAAGTTGAAGACATTAAACGACAGCCAATCACTACGGTTGTAAGCACATCCATCGAATCGTCCAACAACGGCACAACGACTGATCAAAAACCGAACAATCAGCCGCAGGTGTCCTCCTCCAGCAGCGCTATTCCAACAGTTGTTGCGGCGACTGTCATTAATCAGGATCCAAAGCGGCAGTCTAAAAAAAAAGACAATTACAAAGAAATAGACACTAGCAGTGGATCACGACGTGATTTTGTTAAGTCGATTGGTCGGCGTTTGAAAGCTAAAACACAGAAAAAAGACCCGACTATTGGTAGACAAAAATCCCGAACTGAAAACCGGGCTAGAAAAGCTTTTAGAACTATTTCATTTATTTTAGGTGCTTTTGTTGCTTGTTGGACTCCCTATCATGTAATGGCGCTTGTTGAGGGCTTTTGTTCTCATCGACCCTGCACTAATGAACATCTTTATATGTTTTCATATTTTTTATGTTACGCGAACAGTCCCATGAATCCTTTCTGCTATGCACTGGCTAATCAGCAATTCAAAAAAACCTTTACGAGAATTCTTAAAGGTGATTTTCATATGACGTAATTTAGTAGTATTGGTATTAAATATAGCTAGTAGATATATTCAATTAGATACCAAAAAAAAAATAAATTTGGCAAACTAATCAAATTTCCATTGAGAGTATGGTGAATGGACAATAAAATAGTTTACATAATGTTTTTAAGTATAAAGGTAAATATATATATATATATATATATATATATATATATATATATATAAAATATAATGACTTATGACAGGCTTTGTCGATTCATCAAGAGTCAACATTGACAATATGTTCGATTACCGTTATGTATATATATATACTGATAATATTTAATATTAATAATAATTATAATTATTGTTAGATGATCATTGTACTGCGACCTAACTGTAAGAAATGTACATACTGTATATGTTAATGTTTATTTATTATGAAGTAAATCTAAGAACTATGTACCGTTGATGATTGAAAGAAACTATTAAGTTCGTGAAAATTTATTGAACCCGACAACTGATGAGTATTGTAGCTTACACTGTGAATACACAAGTAAAATTTGTTTATAAGATTAATAGAGCTGTAAATTGTATACTAGTTAATTGAAAAATTCAGACGATTAACGATCGTTATGAAAGACATAAAGTGAAATAGTCCATTTTTTTCGTTATTTTTTATTTCCTAATAAAACAAAGTAATTGTTGACATAATCACGGATTCAAGCGATTCGGTGGATCATTAATATACTTTGATGCACTGCCGAAAGTGGCCTATAAATAAAAGGCCTTTTAAACATAATAATAACTTAACTTTTTCGAGTGCGATTTCTTGTAATTCGTGATTATGTTACAGTAACTTTTTATGTGATTCAACAAATTAGATTAGTTAAGTAATGTGCACTGTTTACATTTCGATAATTAAATTGACGCAAGAGAATAAGAAGGCGCAAAAAAAAACCAACTATTTTTTTTTTTTTTTTCGGGTCTTTTATAAAATATGTTGGTTTATCGTGTTCTAACGTGCGATATTATTAAAAACAAATTTGTATTATTATTTTTACTCTATTTTACTTAAAAAATATCTGTGATGCGTCTTTGAAAGCTACAAAAATGTTGAGTTATTTCCGAAAATTAGAATTTTGGCTTAGAACTTTCTAAATGTACATAATGTCAAACTTAAAAAAAATACAATGACCAAAATAAAGATCAAAAGAACAAAAATGATAAAGAAACATATTTTCATATGAGACTCAAAATAAATAATTTTTTTTTTTTGCGCCACTCTATCAGAGAATAAAGCAGCAGATTTAAGTTAATAAGGTTACATAGTAATCAAATTGATAAAAAAAATAGTGGAACGTAAAAAAAAAAATTTAATAAGATTATTAATTTTTTTGATGATGTCGCTACTGCAATTTTTGTGGTAGTGTTTAGTGTATGGTGGATATAAAACATAAAACTTGATGTGCGATTGTGAGCAAGTGATTAAGAGCTACATATGAGTGCCTCGCCGCTGATGAGCCCCCTGTCGGCTAGACTCTCACAATAGTTCCTTTCACAAGCTCACCGCACAAAGATTTTACGCTTATATTACCTTAATCATAACTTGTTAAGCGATAAGTTAACAAATCGATATTAGATGTAAAATAGCAATAGACCGTATCATCATTGTACTATGCTCCTATTTTCCTTGCTTTTATTAACGTTAACATAAAACCGAACTGTGTAGCTTGTAATCCAATATTTATTCCGATATTATTGGCAGACATGACTTCAATACCAACCGCATAACTATAATACATACTATTATGCTTATTGACTGGTTTGTTTATCTATTTATTGTGTTTGCTACGCTTCGCTGGACGAAGTCTTTTCATATCTTCCGATTTTCTTTTTACTGTTAAAATACATACACGATTTGAATAATATATATTTATGGTAGTACAATATTGTATTAATGAAAATATCAATTTACATCAAAATTAACATTACGTTTAATTTCATTACTGTGATATATTTTTTGTAAATAATAATGTAGGATGGAATGAAATGTAGTTCATGTAAAAATAAATTTACGATCTAGTCAATCCGCTTGTCGATATTAGATATCAATTTTAATTGACACTACTAAGCTACGTTGAATTATACATGAGTCATTTGACCTCCACAAAAAGTCCGCAATATTTTTTAATAAATTGCCTTTCTGTGGAATTTGGTGATTTTTTTTTGCCAATTGTGGTCAGCAACAAGTCAATTGAACTCGCGTTTGCAAAAAAAATGGGACATTTAATTTCCTTTTCTTTTTTTTTTTTTATATTGTAATGCTTAAAATTCTAATACAACGAATTGTTGAAATTGATTAGATAAATATTTGACTGACTTAATTCTTATCATTTGTAAAATAAAAGTCTTTAGTTGCAAAATAATTTGGTAAAAATTGAAGCGTGATAAGATTCTAATCAAATAAAAAAAAAATATTAATCTAACCATTTTTTACTAATAATCAAACAATAATTATAATTATTTATTATCTTGATCGAAAAATTCTGAATTTTTATTTTTTCAGTTTGATATCGTAAAAACTTAAAATGTTTAGCTACTATTCAATATTTTTTCACAAACTCACCAAATTTCTCAGAATTTTAATTATAAAATTTTAAGTTCTCTCAAAACAAGTATTTTGTTTCATTATTTTATGATTCTAAAATATAAATGTACCAAAAATATAAAAAGTAAATATAATACATTTATTATAATATTTTGAAGTGTATTTTGCATAAATATATTGCTTATCTAATTATCTAAGTTGAATATTAATACTAAGTAAATAATATATTTTCAAAAATTGTAAAATGTAAAACAAAAAATTTTATAATTTAGTATTATTATTCTTTTGAATTAATGATTAACAACGCACACATTCCCGGGAAAAAAAGTTTAGATCTGCTCTGATCAAATCTGATCTGAGCAGATCAGATTTGATCTAAATTTAAATCTAAGTAGATATGGACAGATCTAATTTGATCTGCTTAGATCAAACCAGATCAAGTTTGATCAAAATAAAATTGAAAAGTAGATATGAATAGATCTGTTCTGATCAAACTAGATCCACTCTGATCAAATTAGATCAATCCAGATCAAGTTTGATCAAAATGAAATTAAAAAGTAGATATGAATAGATCTAATCTGATCAAACTAGATCCAGTCAGATCAAATTAGACCAATCCAGATCAAGTTTGATCAAAATTAAATTAAAAATTACATATAAATAGATCTGACTTGATCTATGCAGATCTAATTTAATCTGATTATTACGCGGGAAAAAAAGTTTAGACATGATCAGATCAAGTTAGATCAAATCAGATCAAGCTTGATGAATATATGTAATCATAAAGGTGATATGGATAGATCTAATTAGATCTACTCTGATCAAAGCAGATCTACTTAGGTACGACTTTTTATACTTTATGTTTTAATAAATAGCTCTTATAAATGCAATAACTTTGATCACGTTTTTTTTTATTTAATACAAATTATAACCGGATGTTATTGTTTCTATAGAAACTTTGAGTATTCTTCTTTACAATCACGTTCATGAAACCTGGTGTTAAGTAATTTATTTATTTGTAATTAATCATCAAAATTGTTGAAGATCAAGAATTTTCAATTTTCAAAAATTTATAACTCAGAAACTATCAACTTACGGCAAATTTTATAGAAGTAATTTTCATCTCAAAATTGCCTAATATATTGGAAAAAAAAAAATATCCGATCAAAAAAAATTATTTCTCAAATAATTGTTTAAACAAATGGCTATAAACAATAGATGGCCCAGGATTTCGCAAAAATGACTGCGATATTCGGTTTCAGCCGGTCAAAATTCATAAAGTAATCATATTTTGTGCATCGACCTCAAAATTTTACGAAAAGATAATACAGCACCTACACTATTATCTGAAGAGTAACTCAGTCAGGTACTTCTAGTAGCTGAATGGTACGCTCTGGGACTGACATGCAGGAGGACCTAGGTTCGAATCCCCAACATCGCAAATTGTTTTTCAACGATAATTCGACTTTAAATCACGGAAAATTGATATAAAATACATAATTTCTAATTTGCAAGTAGAAATAAAATAAATTTTACTATTATTTTTATTTTATAAACTTTTTTATAAATTGATTCTGTTTCAATCGAACCAGATCTGAACAGATCAGATTTGATCTAATCAGATCAAATTTGATCTGGACAGATCTGGCCAAAATGCAGATCTGCTCAGATCTGACGAATTTGATCAGAGTAGATCTAAACTTTTTTTCCCGGGTTATTATTTAAAACCTTAAACACTACCTCAAGTACACAAACAAACTAAAGTTATAAATATACATAAATGTATCAATAATAATTTATGAAACCATGCACAGAAACAAAAAAAAAAATAAACAATAGCAAGAATTCAGTCATATGAGGCTGTGTCATTTGCAAGATTGATTAGACGATATCAATGGTCTTTTGTTGGCCTAAATCAAAAAAAATTACTACTCTGGCACTTTGAATTCATGCAAGCTATACGTGACCATGACACATATTTTTAGTATGTACAAATAAAGAAAAAACAGTATCTCAAATTGAAATGTATCGATAAGAAGTTTATCATAAATCATTTTAGCCATTTAAAATTGAAATAATAATGATAATTATAAAAATAATAAAATAATGTTGAAGATAAAATATTAAATGTCATTAACGTACTATGTAGAAAATTATGAATAAATATTAGACTGTGCCAAATAAATCGAAGATTTTTTTTTTTTCGGTCCCATATCAAAATTTCGTTTAGAGTTACGAAAAAAAAATTGTGTCAAAATTTGAGCGCTTTATCTCCATTTTTCAATTAGCGCTCGCAAAAAGAAGAACACAGTAAAAAATTTTGCGTCATTGCGTCAAAAAATTTTGTGTTAAAAATTTTTGTGTTAAATGTTTAACACTTTTATGTGTAAATTTAACATTAATTGTATTAAATTAACACAGAAAAATGTTAAATTAACACAAAAAAGTGTAAAATATTTAACATTAAAATTTTTAACACAAAATTTTTTGACGCAATGACGTAAAATTTTTTACTGTGAATTTTTGCCAAAAAAAATTTTTTTTACTTATTTTTTGATTATAGAAAATTCAATATACCAAATATGAAAAAACCCTTAGTATGGTTTTGTAGGAAATTAAATTTTCTACAGAAATGATTTTTTGTTGAATTTAAAGAATCAACAGCTTCTTTTTAATAGCTAATTTAATTAAAATTTGTTCGATAATTTTTTTTTTTCAATTATCGATGGACACGTATAAAACTACTTCTTAACGAAAAGAACTGACTTATACAATTTTTTTAGGAATATTTATAATCTAAAAAAAAATAGTTTTTATGCTTTAATTGATTATAGTATAGTACAATAGAAGTTGAAAATAATTTTATTAACAAACGTAATGAAGACAAAAAAATTAATTTTTTCGTAATTATTTATTCATAAGTCTCATTGACTTAAAGATTATTCATGCTTCAAATTAATAAAATATAACTTTTTCTGTCATTTTTATTCATCAACAGATTCTTCTGTAGCACTCGTAACTCAATACAGTAGTTGTAGTCTAGCCAATAAGTGCCTTATTGGTTAACTTTTTTCAGCAGTCTCCGAAAATTATTATTGAGCTGTCATTCGATTCGGAATGGCATCTAGATAATTTTTGAAAAAAAATGAAGTTCCGCTTGTAAAAATTGCAAAAGTTATCAACAATTAACGGAAAAAAAGGGGATTTAGTTTTTTGAAAATATCTTAGTCTTAAAAAAATCTTAAAATCGTCTTGAAAAAATCTTAAAATAGTCTTTAAAAAATCTTACAGCGACAGAGCTCCGGAACATAATTATGGAGCGTCTTTAAATTGTCTTAAAATGATCTAAATAAATTAGTCTTAAAACGATCTAAATAAATTAGTCTTAAAATGATCTAAAGAAATTAGTCTCAAAAAAATTTTAAACAAAACAAACAAAAATATTGCGTTTAGAAAGTCGTAAAATCGTCTAAAAAATGTCTAAAAATTAATTTTCCCAACAAATTCGAGAACCAAATTTTCAAAAATCTGTTCTCAGAAATTTTTTTTAGCGTCTTAAAAGAGTCTCAAAATAGTCTTGGTTTATGTCACGTTTAAGATCCTAAACAAACGACAATTTTAAGTCGATTTTTTTTACACGGGTGGAGCAATTCTTGGCAGTTTTCAGAATAGATCCCCGTTGAAAAAATTAAAAAAAATTTCATTTTTCAGTTTTTTGTTAATAATTTTCGTTGTTGCAAAATTAAAAACTTAAATTAATCGTCGAAAAAAATTTTTTCTTCACAATACTAATAAGGAAGTACGAGCGCTAGACGGGGTGGAAATAGGTATCGACTCTAGTGCGGTAAGGGGGGAGCAGTAACCATATGATTTTTCTCAATATATAGATAAACATTTAACATTGGCTAATTGCAGCATTTATTTTTCTTTTAATTAATACACTGTAATTAGTCGGACAAGTGTAAATTTTTTTGAATTAGATTTATCACTAATATATTTACTTTCATCCATAAATTTTTTAAAAATATTCACCGACAGTTTTACGAGAAAAATACAAAAATGTATCAATGTTTGGAGGTTACCCCATAAGACCGATGTTAAATTGCTCAACTTTAAAGTTAATTATTTATTTAAATAATCGGGCAATCTCCTTCAAATTTTCGAAATTTGTTTAGACATATTTAAACTTCATATTAAAGAAAAATCAAGCCTTCATCAAAAGTTGTCTTGGTGCTCGTACTTCCTTAATGATCCGTTTTTATGTTGTCAGAAGGTGCATAGAGATAATTTTTTAAAATATTGGTCCTACAGTTCTGGGAATTGAGACTTTTTTTTGGGAAATTTCCTCCTATTTTTGAATCTTTTTTGAAATTTAATAAATCTTCATTAGTTTTTGAGATATTTTCAAAAAACTAAATCCCCTTTTTTCAGTTAATTGTTGATAACTTTTGCAATTTTTACAAGCGGAACTTCATTTTTTTTCAAAAATTATCTAGATGCCATTCTGAATCGAATGACAGCTCAATAATAATTTTCGGAGACTGCTGAGAAAAGTTAACCAAAAAGGCACTTGTTGGCTAGACTACAACTACCGTTTTGAGTTACGAGCACTATAGAAGAATCCGTTGACGAATAAAAATGACAGAAAAAGATATATTTTATTAATTTTGAAGCATGAATAATCTTTAAGTCAATGAGACTTATGAATAAAAAATTACGAAAAAATTAATTTTTTTGTCTTCATTATGTTTGTTAATAAAATTATTTTCAACTTCTATTGTACTATACTATAATCAATTAAAGCATAAAAACTATTTTTTTTAGATCATAAATATTCCTAAAAAGATTCTTTAAATTCAACAAAAAATCATCTTTGTAGAAAATTTAATTTCCTACAAAACCATACTAAAGGTTTTTTCATATTCGGTATATTGAATTTTCTACAATCAAAAAATAAGTGAAAAAAAACTTTTTTTGGTGAAAACTCTTTTTTTTTTGCGAGCGCTAATTGAAAAATGAAGATAAAGCGCTCAAATTTTGACACAATTTTTTTTTCGTAACTCTAAACGAAATTTTGATATGGGACCGAAAATAAAAAATCTTCGATTTATTTGGCACAGTCTAATATATATGTACATATAATATAATCAATCATAAAACAATTGTTTTATGTATGCTTTGCCTGACAATCTGATGAGCGCAGTTAATAAACAAATAAATTTTAAATTAATAAATAGAGCAATTATTAATAATAATCATAATAATAAAATTTAATGTCATCAAGTATCTCAATGAGAGTACTTACATCATTTATTAATACTTGTAGCAAAATAAATAATTTTTTTTTATGAATATTGTGATATTGAATTAGAAAATTTGTCATAATTTTAATTCTTTCATTCTTGTACTGAATATTTGTCATTTTTTATTATAAATTAAAAACGTAGAAGTCAAGTGTGTATGTCAAGAGCAGGTACAATAAACTAACATTATGTGATAAAATAAGAAAAAAATCAACCCTGATAGCCACAGTTTCAGACCAACCAAGTTGGTGTCAGATAGTTGCCACCAACTTAGTGACAACTTACGGTCAACTTCCGAATTTGTAACTGTTGGCGTCAAGTTGGCTACAAGTTTCTGGGAAAAACAAGATCAATCTACTGCCGCAATATGTCGCCAAATTTCTTGAGAAACTTGTCGTCAACTTGGTGCGAAAGAGTTTCGAAAGCAATTTTTGCCGACAACGTGGTGACAACTTAGTGAACAACCGAGTTGATTTCCAAGACTTGTCGCCAACTTGGTAACAAGTTGCGGCAGTAAATCGACGGAAAGTTGCGACTGACTTGGCTATCAGGGAATGTCAAAAAATTACTCGTTTCGTTACTTACCGATTGTCAATAACTGTCGGTTATGTAGATACACCTAGAGTAGATCGAGAGTCGAAGGGAAACACTTGTATCGACACTTAGTTATGATGGAAGTGTAAGTGAATAGTTTTAACCTCCGAATTTTATCAATTTAGTTGAATGTGAGAAGTGATAAGATGTGATTATAATAAAACATTCTATTGATTTTTTTTTTTAACTATTACTACGTTTTCCAGCGAAGAGATTGATATATTACTTGATTCGTTACAATTCCTAAACATTACTTGAGTAGCGATTAATTTTTTAAAATATTGTGTTGTATTAAGTATCTTTTTGTAAATATGAATAAAGCTTAATAAATTACATGAATTAGTATAAATTAATGTTAAAGTATTATGCTGTTGGAATAATTATCGATTTTTTCAGAATTTCAGTTAAATACTATATAAGTTAAAATATTATCTATTTACAATGTACCAAAAAGAAAATAGAAATTAGTTTGCATTTCAGTTCGCATCCAGTTAATGATCTACTACTTGTTATTCAATAGTTATCATCAAGTTATCATAAACTCTGCGTCAATTTTAAACCCCAATTAAGAAATCCAATTTGAAATTACTAAAAGCAATTTGAAATAATTCAAAATGATTTAAGTGGACTAATATATAAGTATACACTGTGTGAAAATTCAATCATTTCAAATAAGACTTTTTATTCGGGGAAATTTGAAACAATATGAATTCAACTTAGTCAGTAAGTTGGCGTCAAGCTACTGTCGGAGATAAACAGAAAGTTACTCACAAAGTTGCACTTAATTTCACATTAACTCATTCATAAGTACAACTGTTGCTCTACTGATGCTGTCAACTTGAATTCCTATTCCAGTCGTAACTTCATTCCATGTCAAATTGAGTTATGGTTGAAATTAATTCCTATTGGATAGCTCAATTGGTCAATTAGTTTAGAAATTACGGTATTTAAAATTTTTTTAAATTTCATACTACTTTTCCTTCAAGTAACTGTTAAACGCGTCGAGTTATTCAATTTCTGTAAAATGCATCTGAAAGTCGAGAAATTAAGCTTTAATTGCATGCCTTAAGCGCGAAGCGCGCAGGTATGCTCTATTCTCGCCTAGAAATCGTGATTTCGACTAAAACGTGATTTTCACAATTTAAACGAAAAAAATTATGGATAAAAAGCATATTGAAGTAAATAATAGTAACTACAGAACACGTTAAAAAAATTTTCTTATCGATTAAATAAGATTTCTTAGAAAAAACTCGTTTTTCTGATGAATTAAATGAATAAGAGCGTGGTATTTACGGGATTACTGGGCTTGATAACACCACAACTTTGTCAAAAACTAGTTTCACGATTTAATTTTTTTTTTGTTTTATTCCTGATGAAGTTTGTCAAAACCCTTGTGAAAATTGCGTGTCAAAATATTTCCTTTTCGATACAGTTAATTTTTTTCGATTGTCAGTTCGGTGACTTTTTCTGCGATTTCGGCAGCCATATATATTATTTTTCATAAACAGAATTGAAATAACTATAAACAAGCAGAAACTATACATTAGGGTGAATCCCAGTCCGAGCTATCTAATAATTTTTTCTCGCATATTCTATAAACTCACATTAAGATGATCCTCTCCACATTACTTTCTCAATCCTTTCCTACCAATATCCTGTTACGTGAATATGGAACGCTTCACGTAATAATTACCGTAACTCCTATTCTTTCCCGCTTCACAGCATTATTTATATTTATAAAAAATGTGGTACAAACATAAATAATGCTGTGAAGCGGGAAAAAGTAGGAGTTTCGGTAATTATTACGTGAAGCGTTCCACATTCACGTAACAGGATATTGGTAGTGTTCGGTGAACAAGGCCCAGTAGCGATTAACTCGCTCCTGGGGGACTCCCAAATTCAAGAGACGCACCTGTCCACCGCTAGTTCCCGCAAAATCGAACCACCAATAGAAAATCAGCCTCTCGATCACGCCATGAATCGACCGCTTTATTGGCTGATCGCTCCCGCTAGACATGCGCAATAGCCTTCTTCCCTAACTCAACGAGGAAAAAGACGAACTATTGTTATTCATCTTTCGCTTCTACGCTTTCGCTGCATCAAGTTGCCATTAGTTTTTCTTTACTTTCGCTTTTCGTTAATAAACCGCATTTCGCTTATTTAATAATTTAATTTGCTTAAATTAATTGTTAATAATTCGCTTTAGTTTGTTTCAGATAAGTTGTGTTATTTGTGAATTATTTTCACCGCTTTTTCAGTGCCGGCAAAGTGTTCAACCACGTGTCAACCGGCTTCGCTTTTGCAAACCACGCTGTAATTTATAAATCCGCTTTTATCTTAACAATCCGCTATTAAACATATTAAATATTGAGTGTATTTAATGTAAATAAATTCCTAGTGTTATTTTTGATAATAATTTACGCTTTTTAATTGAGATATCCAGACCTAAACCTGATCCCCGCTTTTCCGCTCTTTCAGTAATTATTCAGGTAGGAAAGGATTGAGAAAGGAATTTGGAGAGGATCATCTTAATGTGAGTTTATAGAATATGCGAGAAAAAAAATTATTAGATAGCTCAGACTGGGATTCGAACCCAGAACCTTCCGAAGACATGTCGGCTACTCTACCACTTGAGCTATCCGGTCTATACTAAATTTCCTTTCGCTTATTCTATATACATTAAGCCACTGTTATGTAAAGAATTTTTCTTTACATATTTATTAATTATAAAAAATTCGAGTATGATTTTATTGCATTTTTTAACGATTGTAAAATATAATTCGAGTGTGATCATTAAGTGTCTCGTTCGACTCCTGTAAGAGGCCCAGGGAATTTCCCGTAATTAGTTTGGGCCCAGGTACATTTAAGAGATTAAATAGATAAATGGGAGTTTTGTTATACGTAAGCAAACTCACTTATACTTAAAATAAAAAAATACTTAAGTAATGACAAAGAATATTAGATAAAAAGATTTATTTTAAACCAAAAGATTTTAGAGTAACTTAAGTACAGAATTTTGAGTGTTGAGACAAATGTCTAAATGAATTTTAATATTGCAAGTTTTAAATAATTTTTAGATAATCAAAATTAAATATTAAATGAGAAATGAACTTTACGAATATGAAACAGATAAAAAAAATAGAACTTGAAAGTTAAACAATTTAAAATAAACAAATATTAAATAATTAAATTCAAAAAACGTAAGAGATGCTAGAATCAAGTACATATCTGTTTATTCGATTTAAATAAATAAATTATTGTTAAACAGTACAAATGTACTTTATCTTTGCCTTTGTCTTTGTCTATACGTAAATGCGCTTACGTATACACAAACACATAGATGTTTAATAGAACATAAGAGTAAGTAAGAAAACTATATTGCACTCTGACCCAAGTAGAGGGGACTCATGCGATATTTTTGAACAACTTAAGAGAGAGGGTAAGGGCCCAAGAAAATAGACAAATAATTGGACATTTGGTTCCCCCAATGAGTGGAAATTAGTAACGCCCTAAAATTCGACACCTTACAAGTTTCACAAGAAAATCTCTCTCGTTGTCCTGACGTCCTAGTGTTAACATCACCTAAAGTTTTAATAAGTCTGAATAGACCACGTGTTAAATTTACCGAATAACGAATAAAAGATTGTAAAATTAAAAGTATAATTATGAAGTGAATCAAATCTAAAGAGTAAGTCAAATCAACAAAGTTCATCATTTTTATCAGGTACATTTTAAATAACTAATATTTGTGAATTTAATAATATCGTAAAATCGTTATATGAAAAAAAAAGTTAACTTTGAATCACTGTGTAATAATTGTAATTATTGTAATTTAACTAATGATATTAATTTTTGATTTAAACAATATATGTATTAAAATTATTCAACGTCCAATTTATTCAACAAACCTATCATTCTCAATAAATAGAAACTTGGAAGTTCCCGGTCTATTAGCCTAACATACTAGAACCGAATACTTAAACACAATAAATAATTTAAATTTAAAATCAATTAATTTCCCTAAATTAATAATTCTTACATAACACCACACCGTCCATCTTACGGTAAGCATTTTTATAAATAAAAATAATGCTGTGAAGCGGGAAAAAATAGGAGTTACGGTAATTATTACGTGAAGCGTTCCACATTCACGTAACAGGAGCTCAAAAGTCTGATGGAAGTTTCATAAAACAATATTTTTTTAATTTTCAAACCGCACTAGCTTTTGAATAAATCAACCGATTTTCATAGCCAGTCCCATGGCTAAGCGGTATAATGCTTGTCATGCTTGCTTGGGACTGGTGAGGCGTGGGTTCGAATCCCGGTGTGAGCTGAAATTTAATTTTCAGTGAACATCGGTGCTCGTAACTCACGCCGGGCTGTACAGGTTTGGGTTTTTCGATGGTTTCCCCAAGCTCTGTGTTACCGGTGGGGCACAGGCAAATGCGTGCAGTTTTCCCAAAGTCGGCCCATCGCCGCATTACTCTCCAGGCTGACAAAGTATGTAATACCGCCAAACTTATTCTGCCAAACCTAATGTACCGATCAGCCTGGAGTCCCCTTCCGGTCTCGGCCGGACCCCCATCGAGACAGAAGTCTGAAAAGCGGGGTTAAAATAAAAAAAAAAAAAAAAAAAACCGATTTTCATGCGGTTGGCAGCAATTGACGCAATTTTTCCAGTTTCATGAAGAATCTTCAAGTTTGAATCGATAAAACTAGGAAATTTGGAGTAATTCCAAAAAAAAACTTTTTCGGTATTCTTTCGTTCATGATATCTCTTGATCGAATTGACCAATTTTGACCAGCTTGACGGCGATCGACGTAATTTTTTCATGCTAATAGCTGATTAGTTTTTGAAATTGATCAGTGCAGCCGTTTGAAAGTTATTCCAAAAAAGGTCGCAGTTGTTTTAAAAAAATACTTGTTTCCAAATATTTTATCAAGGATATCTTGAATCAATCAACCGATTACTACGTTTTTGGTGGCAATCGACGCGATTTGTAAGCTCTGAAAATTATTATATTTCATCAAAATGATCCGAGAAGAAATGACGAAGTTATGTGAAAAAAACACTTTTTTGGGTTTTCTTTCGTTCACGATATCTCTCGAACGAATCAACCGATTTTGACCGGATTAGCGACGATCGGCGTGGTTTTTTGATGTTAAGAGACGATTAGTTTTCGGAATTGATCGGTAGAACCTTTTAAACGTTATTCCAAAAAAACCACATTTGAAAAAAATTTTTTTTGTAGTTTTTTTTGCGATTTCTCAAAATCTACCGGTCCAAATCGCTCCAAAGTATATTCAAAATCTGAGTTCAGTCAAGCGCGATGAAATCGGTTGAGCCGTTCAAAAACTATAGAAGTTTTACACACACACACACACACACACACACACACACACACACACACACACACACACACACACATACACACACACACCTGCGGCAGAGGAGAAACTGCTACCAGGTGCGTCTCCCCGTAGCGGATGGGAGAACGCTTGCTGTCCTAGCATGACACTAGGTCTCTCAGTTGATGAGGTACAGAGTGTTGGAGCCAAATAAAATACGCTCCCGTGGACAAAACTCCCCCCCCCCTTTGATAGGTTGGTCACACTAACTGACCTAGCAAGACGATCGTTCCCTGCTGTAACTCACTGGAAGTGTCCGGAACCCGTGTCGATTATTTCCGACGATGCAGGCTACGGCTGATGTGAGCTTGCTCTGCCGAGGTGTAAGTTGAAGTAGCGGATCAGGAGCCAGCCACTTCGGGCCTTGATCAGGAAGTACGCAGTGAGTGTTAGAGATCGGAATCTTCACCGCTCTGAGCGAGTCTAGTCCGTCCGTGTATTCCGGGACTGGCTGTGTCGGCTAGGCCTCAGGGAACTGGGGTAGGAGTACTATCTACGAGGGTACACCCGTTCCTAGTTATGACAACCCGCTCCACTCCGTACGATGCGCTGGTAAATCAAAAAGTATGAGTAATTTATAGGAAACAAACAAGAGTGAAAACAGGCTTCATGCCCAACAAGCAGCGATTGAAGCAAGCGCTGAAATGAAAAGAACGCAAGCGCTGGATCGCCTTGAAAAGCTGACCATTGAGCTGTAAGAGTTTGTCCAAACTAAGGTCAATATCCACAAGGAGATAAAGACCAAGACAACCAGTGTAGTCAATGCTCTTGGAAGATTCAAGCAACTGGACGAGGAATGGCAGTCATCACGACGACGCATTCAAACTGAAGTTGAGACGGAAGAAGCAATGGACACTAGAGCCGACGGTGACGGCGAATCTGCTGCTGAGGACAAGGGTGAAACCGAAACAAGGCCTGGAAAGAGAAAGGACCGAAATTCGCCAGAGCCAACCGACAAAGCCACAAAGAAGAAGGACTTGAAAAAAAAAAGCCCTCCCCAACGACTGGCAGGGCAGGGCCACGAACCTAAGAAGGCGACTGATTGGGAAAAAGTACAGTCTAAGAAGGAGAAGAGGAAACTAGCTAAAAAGAGCATATTCAGACCGCTCTAAAGAGGGAAGCTGGAGAAAGTTGTGAAATTCCACTAGAGGCAATCAAAATCTGTAAAGCCTTTAGGGGTACACAGACAGCCACAGTGTAACTACCAGCAGCTGCAGCACAAAAGTTACTGGAGGAAAACTGCAAAATAAGGATCGGCTGGGTCAATTGCTGAATGAGAGCAACGAAGAGACCCATACAATGCTTCAAATGCTGGCACTTTGGGTACTTCGGATCTCAGTGCAAAAGCGAAGTTGACCGGTCTATGCTCTGCATAAGGTGCGGAAAAGAAGGACACAAAATTGCTGATTGTAAAAATCCAGCTAAATGTGCACTGTGTGTTGAACAGCAAGGCGTAGAAAAGGCGGCTCACCATGCAGGCACGAACAGATGCCCCGTCTTTTAAGAAGCGCTCCAGAAGATAACGAAGCCAAGAACATGAAGATATTTTTTTTTTTTTGTTTTTTTTTTTATATTTTAACCCCGCTTTTCAGACTTCTGTCTCGATGGGGGTCCGGCCGAGACCGGAAGGGGACTCCAGGCTGATCGGTACATTAAGTTTGGCAGAATAAGTTTGGCGGTATTACATACTTTTTCAGCCTGGAGAGTAATGCGGCGATGGGCCGACTTTGGGAAAACTGCACGCATTTGCCTGTGCCCCACCGGTAGCACAAGGCTTGGGGAAACCATCGAAAAACCCAAACCTGTACAGCCCGGCGTGAGTTACGAGCACCGATGTTCACTGAAAATTAAATTTCAGCTCACACTGGGATTCGAACCCACGCCTCACCAGTCCCAAGCAAGCATGACAAGCATTATACCGCTTAGCCATGGGACTGGCCACATGAAGATATTACAGGTCAACCTCAATCATTGTGAGGCTGCGCATGATCTGCTCATGCAAACTGTGCGTGAATTAGAGGCAGACGTAGCACTTATAAGTGAGCCTTATAGACACCTGAGTAACCAACCCTGGGAATCCGACAGCACTAACAAAGTCGTCATCTGGTCCTGCGGTAAATGTCCTTTTCAGAGAACAGTCAACAATAAAGAAGCTGGTTTCGTAGCAGCATGGGTAGATGGCCTCCACTTCTACAGTTTCTATGCACCACCTAGTCTCTCTAATGAACAGTTTGAAGACTTCCTTGATCGGCTAACTGAGGACGCAAGAAAACACTTTCCCGTGGCAATAGCTGATGACTTCAATTCCTGGGCAGCAGACTGGGGCAGCAAGTTCACTAATACACGTGGAAAAGCACTTCTCGAGGCAATGGCCACACTGGACGTGATACTTCTTAACACCGGTGACACGCCAACTTATACTAAGAGAGAGGCAAACTCAATTGTCGACCTTACATTTGTCAGCAGTTGCTTAGCGCGAAGAGGTTTTTCTTGGAAAGTATTGAACATCTACACAGCCAGTGACCATAGTGCGATACTATGGGAAATATCAATTGGCCAGAATCTAACAAGAGTCAACAGGAACGCCAGCGCGGTTGGGTGGACAGTTAAATCTCTCAACCTCACTGCTTTAGTAGTAGCCCTAGAGTGCGATCCGATCATCGTAGAAACTGCTGAAGAGAAGACCAAGGACCTAATGAGAAGAGTCACCCAGGCTTGCGACGCCAGTATGTCTTGGAAACGTGGCATGAATTCAAGACCTTCGGTGCACTGGTGGAACGATCACATTAGCATTCTACGTTCAGAGTAAAAAAGAAGTAAAAAAGAAGAAAGTCTCAGCGTGGCTACAGACGACCTAACTCCGCAGAGCTGTTGGCAGAGCATAAAAAGGCCCGTCGAGAACTAAACAGAGCCATTAAAGAAAGCAAAAGACGCTGCTGGAAGGAACTGATTGCAGAAGTAGAGAAAGATCCATGGGGCAGACCGTATAAGGTGGTTATGACCCACCTGAAATGCCAGCCAATGCCATCACCTACGTGTCCACAGCTCCTAGAAAAGACCTAGTGTTACTGCGCTGTTTACCCAACAGCCGGTATTCACCTACAAGTAGGAGCAGCTCAACCCTGAAGACATCCCAACTATTACGTTGGACGAGTTGATAGAGGCAGGCAATCGAAAAGAGAATAATAATGCACCGGGATTGGACGGAATCCCTAATATTGCCCTGAAATCAATCCTTAGGGCAGCACCTCGTCGACAGTTCGGAAAATTTCAGACAACAACGTACGCAGGAACGAAAGATTCTTGACGAACGCGCCGAGCGATCTCACGGTCATCACGAGGATTTGTTGCGCGACGACGACCTTAGCCAACTCGTCGTTGATAATCACCGGTTTCCAAATACCGATTGTATGCACGAGATACGACAGATGAACTAATGTCCATACGATCCCCGACTTGTCGGTAATTGTACCCTTTTTTCACTAGAGTCACTATCTGAGCGACTTGTGGCGCGGATAAATGCCGCCTAGGCATTGTGAAAAAAAATTAAAAAAAAAACCAAAGTTTGCAAAAACTTATTTAATTTGCTTTATTAAAAATTCAAGAAAAGGTAGTTTTGAGAAAAACTGTTGATTGGTTCGATTACCAAGAAAGCAGGGTAATTTTAAGAAAAACTTTTTTTTTTTAGACACTGTTTAGATTCGCACAAAAAAATTATTGTCCCAATATTCGTAGAACGAATATTCGACTTGCCTTGGAAAGTGAGTCACTACATCTTTTTAATTTTAAGCCAATAAAAAAAAAAAAAATTTTTTTTCAAAAATTTTCTTTTTTTTTTTTTTCTCCAAGTTACCAAGTCACTCGTCCAGAATTAAGAGAAAAATAGAAAAAAAATTTTTTTTTTTTATTTTTGATAAAAATCATGACTTTTTCAGAGCAAAACTTTTCTCCTTTAATTTTTTCAAAAACTCAATCAAGCAGAAAAAAAAACGGTCGGCTGGATTAAATTGAAACTTCGTAGGGTTTTTGTGGGTATATTGAATAGTAAAAGGTATACTTAACATTAGTAGTGTCCGCAATATTTTTGATTGAGCGCTTGATTTTCCAAAAAACCACCAAAAGCCCTTTTTTGGCTGCTTTTTCAAATTCATGTAATGATTGAAAAAAAATTTTTTTTTTTTTAAAAATCAATAGCCAATTCTTGTAGAGAATTTATTCAAGTTTTTTAAACCAACCTTAAAATTTCTGTGCGATCATTGGTTGCTGAGATATTGGTAATCAAAGACAAAATAATCTTTTTCCATTCAAACACCGATATCTCAGTGAGAAATGCTCGTATCAAGATTGTAAATAACAACCAAATTAAAGCTGAATAAACAAGCTATCCAGTCCATAGAAAGGTTAAGTCAAATAAATTTTTTCCACGTCCGTAGATTGAAAAAATTAGGAAAACGGTTGACCCTGAAGGCCGTCCCTGCAACTTCCCGCTACTTTTGTAATTAAGCGCTCAAAATTGCACTCATTACGTTTTTGAGCTCTTCGAGCTCAAAAATATAATTTTCGTGTAATTTTGAGCTCTAAGAGCTCAAAAGTCTACTACAAGTTTAATAAAACACTATTTTTTGAATTTTAACCGGCTCGGTGGGCATCAACGTGGTTTTTTAATTTTAAAAGCTGATTAGTTTTCGGAATTGATCGGTCAAGCTGTTTGAAAGTTATTCAAAAAAATTAGGAAACTGGTTGACCCTGAAGGCCATCCCTGCAACTTCTCGCTAATTCCATACCTACACTGTAAAAAGAGCGGTGTTAAAAATGGACTTATTTTAACACCGCCTGGTGTTAAAATAAAATAACACCGGCGTAACGGTGTACTTTTCTGGTGTCAAAACACCGGTGTTAAATCGGTGTAAAAACGGAGTGATACCAGTGTAAAAGCGGAGTAAACAGTCTATTTAAAACATCCAGATTATAAAATCTATAAAACATAATGAAACTTAGTTTTTAAATTAAGAAAATATATTAAAGTAGTATTCACTAAAAATGAACCTAGCACCATAAAAATCATAATTCATTTGGGTTCACAAAAATTTATTCATCGCTGTGTCCAGTTTTTCGCAAATTTTTCGGGTTTTTTTTTTTGCATTTTACTCAAAATGTTGAAGGTGTACGGGCAAAACTGACTTCAAATTCGAATTCAGCGCGTCAAAATACCCAAAGATAGATAGGTCCGGTCGGTGCTAGGTCAAAACAACTCAGACAATACAACTCTGACTTTAAAAACTCCGGACAAAATAACGTAAGACCAAAACAACTTCGGACGAAACGACTCAGAGCATAAACTCAGCAATAATTTCAACTTATAACGTATACAATGAACAGGAATCGATTCGCGCAAACATATTTATTAAAAAAACACATCACCATGATCATCATGATCATCATCATCAATCATGATGATTATCATCATTAATATAATCATTATCATCGTCATCATCATCATCAGGGCCTGGAAGTTGGGGCCAACAATTGCACGTAAATTAAGCAAAAAAAAACACGCTTGAATAAAATAATCGAAAAAAAATGACGAACGTAAACAAGTTTAATTGTTTACATGCAAAATATAGCCTCTAACTTGGACCGATATTGTTTTTGATAGTTATGAACTCGGTAGCTAAGCGTCTAATGTACTCTAAATATGGGCTATTTGCCGACGATAAATTTATTTACCTACACTTTTATAACTATCAATTACAAGAAGCAATTAGGCAGATAACTTTAGATGTCCAAGCTGTCGCGGATTGGACAAGGGAAAATGGTCTGCAATTGAATTTGCTAAAAACTAAGGCTATGTTATTTGGCTCTAGTCGTAAATTGAAAAATCTACAGAGTGATATCATACCTCAAATAGTAATCAACGGAATATCGCTACCTTATATCGAATCAACCAAGTGTCTGGGTCGCTATTTATTTAATAATTTATCTTGGAATTTACACGTCTCGAAAACTGTAAGCAAAATAAACTCTGCTTTCTATACCCTTAAAGTAAAGAAAAATATTTACACTAAAGATATTAGGAGGTTATTAATCTCAGCAACGATATTACCACTTATTGATTATTGCTCTATTGTTTTAACAAACGCAACTGCTGAGGACAATTCTAAGCTGCAGCGTGCACTAAACTCAGCAATTCGTTTTATTTACAACCTAAAGCGGGACGAGCATATTACACCATTTAGGCGTGAACTTGGATGGCTATCCATAAGTAAACGTCGAATCTATTTCTTAGCATGTTACTTTTATAAACTTTTAAGCATAGGCAAACCTCTTTACTTGCGTGAGTTATTTATTGAAGACTTAGATACTAGACGCTCTGAAAGACTGGCAGCAAAAAGGAATTTTATAAATTTTAAAGTACCAAATTTTACCTCGACTGTTTATGAATCTTCTTTTGTTGTTAGCTGCATTCGTCTTTGGGAAGAGTTGTCAGAGGATCTAGTCAAAGCGCCTAGTATTGATATTTTTAAGAATAAAATCTTTCATTACCTCTTCGAACTTGATATTTAAAAATTGTCTGTTAAATTCAGTTAAATCATCAAAAACTATTTAATCAAACAAAAATGTTACTTAAATCTTAAGTTATTCTTCAATCTGTATTGTTAAATTATATTCTTCTTTTACTCTGTCAAAATATACATTAAGTTAAGTATTTATTAAGTTATTAAATATCGTTAAATTAAGCATCAAATATGTAAAATATTTTAATATAATGTAAACTTTTCTTTTGCCATCTGGCCAGTTAAGGCTTTGGCATAAATAAATATATCTATCTATCTATCTATCTAACGCAAATGTCAAATAAAAAAAAAAAAAGTTGACAGTAAAACGAGTAAAAATAATTTAAAATTATAATAAAAAAATAGAATAAATTTTAAAATGAGAAGGGAATTTTCGAATAAGTAAAATATATGAAAAAATGTTAACTATGAGCGCAGTATTTTTTTTAACTTCCCACTAAGAAAATTGAAAATTTCCAAAAGTCGGGAAGTTATTAGTTTTACCCCGTTTTTCGAAAATCGAGTTTTCAACGGATGTTGACGTTTTGAAATCCTAGGAAGCCTCCCCGAATGTTTCCGCGGTGATGTCCGTATGTCTGTATATATGTGTGTGTGTGTGTGTGTGTGTGTGTGTGTGTGTTTTTTTTTTTTTTTTATCTTAGGGGGGGGGAATCCTTCTTACGGATTCCAGGCATAGCTGTTCGGCCTGGATATGTGGCGACTCGACGCAGCGTCATACTAAAACTCGACGCTAACGCCCCTACCCACTAAACCCTAAACCCCTTTTCTTCTTTCCTCTAATCCCTCATGGAAACCGCCGTCAGGCATTACTTCGTGAGGGGAGGATCTAGCTACTGCTATTCCTTCTGGTGGCTAAGGTGTTATTTTTCCTTCCTTCTAGTTTCTGTCATTTGCCCTTTTTCTTTCAATGGAACGCAGCTCTGTAAGCACTTCGGTGGTAAACGTGCTTGTGGCGTTCCAGGCAGCTTCGGATGACAGCATTTCTTCTACTATTGACTCTGGTGTGATTTTCTTGTTCAGGATCTTCTCTAACTCATCACGCTGTGGGTTAAAACGAGGGCACTCAAAGAAAACGTGCTCCGCATTTTCAGCAACTCTTGGGCAAGACGGACACTCTGGGCAATCATCGTGCTTAAAGCGATAAAGGTACTCCCGGAAACAGCCGTGTCCTGACAACATCTGGGTCAGATAGTAGTTGGCCTCGCCGTGATTCCGGTTAAGCCAAACGTCAATCCTTGGTATGAGACGGTGTGTCCATCTCCCTGTTGTCGCGGCGTCCCACTGCGATTGCCATCACGCGATGCTGTTTTGCCGTTCTTTAGCTCTGAGTTCCTCGGCACTTTGTGCGGTTGTCCTCTTTCGTTGGTAAAGGTTACGTCTTTCTGTGTGTGTGTGTGTGTGTGTGTGTGTGTGTGTGTTTTTTTTTTCTCTTAGGGGGGGGAATCCCTTTACGGATTCCAGGCATAGTTGTTTGGCCTGGATATGTGGCGACTCGACGCAGTGTCATACTAAAACTCGACCCTAACGCCCCTACCCACTAAACCCTAAACCCCTTTTCTTCTTTCCTCTAATCCCTCATGGAAACCGCCGTCAGGCATTACTTCGTGAGGGGAGGATCCAGCTACCGCTATTCCTTCTGGTGGCTAAGGTGTTATTTTTCCTTCCTTCTAGTTTCTGTCATTTGCTCTTTTTCTTTCAATGGAACGCAGCTCTGTAAGCACTTCTGTGGCAAAAGTGCTTGTAGCGTTCCAAGCAGTTTGATTCGACAACATTGCATCTACTATTGTCTCTGGTTGGATTCTCCAGTTCAGGATCCTCTCTAACTCCTCACGCTCAGGATCGAAACGTGGACACACAAAGAAAACGTGCCTTGCGTCCTCAATAACCCCTGGACAAGACGGGCACTCCGGAGAATCGTCGTGCTTAAAGCGGTGCAGATACTCTCGAAAGCACCCATGTCCTGACAACATCTGCGTTAGGTAATAGTTGACTTCACCATGGTTTCGGCTCAGCCAAACGTCGATCTTTGGTATGAGGCGGTGTGTCCATCTTCCTTTTGCTGCGGCGTCCCACTCAAGTTGCCATCGCGAGATGCTGTGCTGCCGTTCTTCTGTTCTTAGTTCTTCAGCGCTCAGTGTAGTTGACCTCTTTCGATGGTAAAGGGCCCGTCTTTCTTTAGCTAAGACTCTAAGCGGCAGAGTTCCAGAAATGACGCACACTGCTTCCTCTGATATTGTTCGGAAGGCGCTGGCTACTCTTAGCGCGCTCAGTCGGTAAACCGGACATGCTTTCCTCCATGATTCTTGGGTCTCAAGTGCGTCGGACCAAATGGATATACCATACGTGAGGACCGATGTAACTACTGATGATAGCAATAACCTCCTTGTCTGCTTCGGGCCACCGATGTTGGGCATCAATCGTACTAGGTTAGCCACTACTGCTGATGCTTTGGCGGTCACGTGTTCAACTTGTTTGAAGTTAAGTCGGGAATCGAGCATCACTCCCAGATATCGAATGAATGGTTGGGATGTGATTTCTTGGTCTCCGACGTTTAAATTGATCGTTTCCACCACTTTTCTGCTAGTGATAAGTACAGCCTCGGTCTTCTGTTTAGCCAGTTGTAGGTTTACTGTGTCCATCCACTGGTTAATTCGCTCAAAGGTGATCGTGAACATATGATTTATCTCATCAATATGCTTGGCGACGATTACTACGGCTACGTCGTCCACGTACGCTACCAGTTTGACATTTCTTGGTAGTTTCAGTCTCAGCAATCCGTTGTACATGATATTCCAGAGAAGTGGACCTGTGTGTGTGTGTGTATGTGTGTGTGTGTGTGTGTGTGTGTGTGTGTGTGTGTGTGTGTGTGTGTGTGTGTGTGTGTGTGTGTGTGTGGCCGTATGTAAACCTCTCATAACTTTTGAACGGCTCGACCGATTTCATCGCGGTTGGTGCCATTCGAAAGGGCTTGACTAAACTTAGATTTTGAATACAATTTGGAGCGATTTGAACCGGTATATTTTGAGAAATCTCAAATTTCAGAATTATTTTCAGAAATATTTTTTGCTACACATTTTGCTCGGTATCTTACAAAATGCCTTTTTTTGCTGAACGGGCAGAAAGCGTCAATTTTCGGCCCGCTGCGCTAAACAAAGTTGCCACTTTCTGCCTTCGTCGAGCAAAAAAATAGCATACACTCCTCGGGAAGTAAATAAGAAAGCCTCAGATCACATGTTTGTTGACTTCGGCCAGAAATTACTTTTTTCGGTGTGTAATATACTATTTCTGCTTGATGTAGCCAGAATGTAGCAACTTTGTTTAGCGCAGCGGCCATTTTTTTAATTTATTTTTTTCAGAATTATTTTTTAGTACACATTTTGCTCAGTATCTTACAAAATGTATTTCTCAGTGTATCTGGCCGAATATCTAAATCGGTTTCTATTTTACTGTCTCTTTAAATATTTTGTTGAAATTGGAGATAAAATTCAAGACAAAATTCAGTACAACATTAAATGTGAAATTCAAGATAAAACTCAAGACAAAATTAAGGATGAAATTTAAGAAAAAATCTGATAAAATTCAAGACAAAATCTAAGATAAAATTCAAGACAAAATCTAAGATAAAATTTAAGAGAAATTAAAAGACAAAATCTGAGATAAAATTCAAGACAAAATCTAAGATAAAATTCAAGACAAAATTTCAAGATAAAATTTCAAGACAAAATTTCAAGATAAAAATTCAATACAAAAATTTCAATACAAAATTTTAAGACAAAATTTCAAGACGAAATTTCAAGACAAAATTTTAAGACAAAAATTCAAGACAAAAATTTCAATACAAAATTTTAAGACAAAAATTTCAATACAAAATTTTAAGACAAAAACTAAAACCAAATTAAATTTCAATTTGGTGTTGATATTTTATTTCTCCACCAGTAATCAACTGTTATTTCTCCAGGGTTGAACTTGGGGCAATATACTTTTGAATTTTTCTGCAGAGAATTTTATTTTCCATAATTCTCAATGAATATAAAATTTAATCAAGTCAATACAAAATAATGGAATACGGAGAGAAAGGAATTGATGTTATTCCTACGTAGAATGGTAACCATTACTATGTTACATTGTACGGAAATTTTTGTGAGAATCCTGTGTGAATTTGCAGAGAAAAATCTAAAAAATTTTGATAACAATATGAAAAATCACTCATTCGATGTGGAATTAAATTCTAAAAATAGCGTTGTTTTTTTTTTTTCATTTTTTTGATAAAAATTTCAATTTTTTATCAACTCTTGAATTTGGATTAGCAATCTAATCCTCATTGCTCACTCTGCTACTAGCTTCAGCTGATTACGAGAAACAAAAAAATATCAAATTTTTTACAGCCTATCAGAAAGCTTGGCTCAGACTATCTTTTTTCTCTCTCTTTTAGCGAAACCAGATTCCTGGCCCTAGTTATATATAATTACAATCGTGGTCATTAATTTAAGTATGTTTTTAATATTACTGGAAAATAGCCCTTTGTAAACTAGAACGTTTATTAACTATATTAATTATATTTTTAATTATTAATTATATTTTTAATTGTTATTTTTAATTATTATTAATCGAAGCTGTAACATAGTCTGACGTTCGACGGCGTGGTATTCTGACAGCGCCTGACGCTCGGCGCGCTGTGGTAAATAAATTTATATTGTTTAAGCAAATCGCGAGCAGTGCATTTTTTTCTGAAATCTTAAACTTTAATAAATAACGCATGTAACCGGTAAAAAAAAAACTTCATTTTTTCACCGAGAAGTCAGTGAAATTTTCATTTGTTAACTTAAAAGTTAATTAACAATATGATAATAAACAAATAATTTTTAGTTATTAATATTTTATCAAAATATAAACATTTTAAAAACAAATCCTTCAAGTCCCATTAATTTAACTTTAACGGTTGATTTATAATCAATTTTTTAATTAAAAGTACCTGGAATTTTCATTGTAAAAAAAATTATTGTTAAAATCAAAATTTTGAAAAATCGTTTGGGGGATCATTTTATCTTGGTATATACTTATAAAAAAAATACATGAACTTAATTTTCATGATCAAGTGGAAATAGGGGGTCCAGTTGACTTGATGTTGCTCTTGTTATGTCCGAATTAATTATAATTAAATAATTATTAGTAGTGTGGGCCTTGAGGAGGCTCGGACACGTTTTTAGATAGATTTTCTCTTGTAGGCAAGCTACAAGAGTTTTATTTTTGTTGTGGATTTCGAACGCCTCCCGGTAACCAGGAGTTCCAACGGCGAATTAAAAGGGAAGTCGATATCAAATACTGAACTCACAGTTGTCCTTTATGATTTTTCCAGTTGATTCGAATTGAATTGGTCGATCGGTTGATCCTGGGTTGGATTCTCCTCTTTCTCTCGTGATGTAGATCAGTGTACTCGAAGAGGTTCAGGATCTTAATTTAGAATAAAGTGAAACAAGAAGTTCTGGTCTTTATGATTTATTCAATTATTCGCCCTATGGGCGAGACGCACTCAATGTACACTAATTCACTTATGAACTATCACTTATTTCTATGTTTTGACAGATAGAATGTTTATTAAAATTGAGTTCGTAAACAGAGTAACGACTCTGACAGACACTAAGATCCGCCGTTAACAGATAGTAGGACGAAAGGTTATAATTTTGATATCACTACGGCCACGGGGCCCTCGATTCTGCTCGAAAAGCACACTGTCGTGGTTCGTAGAAGATGAGATTAAAGGTTGAGATGAATTTAGATTTTGTATACGCGACCGAGTGCTGTATACTGCCTTATACGTAACGCGGTATAAGGACCCACACGGGTTCTACGAAGATACCTTCCTTCGTATTCTTTAATAAAAGAGTGAACATTTGATCCGTGGTGTTTGGTGGTTTTTATACACCCGGATCGTGATTTTCGGAAGGGAGTTGAATTTTGTTATTGGTCTAAAATTGCAATTTGACAGAACGTGGACAGTGTGCTCATTTCTTCATCGAGGTGTTGTCCGAGTGATTGCCGAAACTAATAAAGTGCAAGCGTTGTACTTTTCATCGAAGGGGAGAGACCCTGTTTGTTATATGAGGCAACGTCGGATATAACACTCTAATTAATTTGGAAATAGCGATCGAATTTTGTTTTTGTTTTTTCATTAGTAGCTATATTTATACTACTTTAAAGCTGGCAGTAACTGTCAATTTATGAATTAATAGCAAGAGTCTTTCTAATTCTTCTGAATTATATCTTCTAACATGAATTATTTAGTCCTGTGGAAGAAAGATAAAACTTCAAGCGTCATTAAATCTGCGGATATCAAGAATTACTTTGATGATAATTTGGTTACTGCTCGATGGGGTCGTAAATATATAACCGCAAAAATTATTGCCGAAAGTGGTTAGATTTTACTTTTTTTCTGTCTGATCTTTCAATATAAATATAAATATTCATATTAATTAAAAAATTCATTTATTGCAGCTGATGTTGACTTTCTGAGGAAATTGATTGTTGATACTGATGGGGTTGTGATTGGAATCGAATATAATGTTAGTGATACTGACGGTGTTGCTGCTGACGATCACGTCGAAGGTATCGCTAATTCAGGTTACGTAAGAGGTACTGCTAATGATGGTCATGTTGACGATCACCACGATGTCGCTATTGCTGATTACTTTGAAGGTATTGGTAATGCTGCCCATGACGGAGATGTTGCTCAAGCTGGTCGCAGTGGAGGTGTTGCTCAAGCTGGTCGCAGCGAAGATGTGGCTCAAGCTGGTCACGGTGGAGTTGGTGCTAATAATAGTCTTGTTAGAGCTGGTACTGATGATGGTCATGTTGAAGGTGGTGCTGATGATGGTCATGTTGGAGGTGGTGCTGATGATGGTCATGTTGGAGGTGGTGCTGATGATGGTGATGTTGACGATCACCACGATGTCGTTATTGCTGATTACCTTCAAGGTGTTGGTAATGCTGCTCATGACAGAGATGTTGCTCAAGCTGGTCGCAGCGGAGGTGTTGCTCAAGATGGTCGCAGCGAAGATGTGGCTCAAGCTGGTCACGGTGGAGTTGGTGCTAATGATAGTCTCGCTAGAGCTGGTGATGATGATGTTCATGTTGGAGGTGGTGCTGTTGATGGTCATGTTGGAGGTGGTGCTGATGATGATCATGGAGGTGGTGCTGATGATGATCATGTTGGAGCTAGTGACGCTGATAGTCACGTTGAAGGTGGTGATGAAGCTGGTCACATTGAAGGTTATGTTGGTGTTGCTGTTGATCGGATTGAAGGTGTTGCGGAAGCTGTTCTCGGTGAATGTGGTGCTAATGATGATCATTATGGAGGTGATATTCAAGCTGGTGGCGTTAGAGATGATGTTGAAGCTGGTCACGGTAATGGTGGTGGTAGTGCTGATGATGGTCACGCTGAAGATGTTGCTAATGATGGTGATAATCATGATAATGACAATCATGGTGATGACAATAAGGATGATGAAGATGATGATGATGACGATGTCGGAATTGATGATGATAATAATGATGGTGACAATCAGGGAAGTTCAAGGACAGAGCTTATCGAAGGGAGTGGAATATTCATTAAAACAAGTTCTCTTAACTCTATCTGTAGAAAATCCAAGAATAGACCCCGGAAAATGATTACTTTATTGTTGCTAAAATTGGTAGGCAGGAAAAAATTAGAAGGGATGACCTTGAAAGGCATAAATAAAGGAACTGCTGTACCGGATAATATTACAAAATGCCTGACAAGTAAACTTATTAGCTCTTGAATATTTATTGCATAAACTATTTCTTTAAATCAAGTTTTATTCTTATTTTTTCTATTTTTTTAGAATATACCTTCACAAAAGCTTTTCTTGGAAAAAAAATGACTAAGGATGCATTCAAGAGGTGCTTAACAAATTTTCTAACGAACTTGCGAACTCAAAAGAAGAAAAAATTACAACAGCAATAAATATCACTTCAAATTCTTTTGCAAATTATTATTATTCTTGTCCTTATATAAATAGCATGCAAGTTCTTTAATTTTAAAGTTGCTATCTTCCCTAATGTTCATGTTTCAAGTATAGATATTACACCCGCAATAAGTTGTTTGTTTACTAATAAAAACAAATTCTGATTGTACAATCTTGTCAAGTCTACTTGTAATTTTTATTTAGGGGTGCAAGAAAAGTTCAAGCAGATATTTACAATAGAATGATTCTATATTCATTCTGAATTTCTTATATATATGATGTTTTTTACTCAACGATGATATTTGGTGACTCAAAAATAGTGAGTTATTTGTTATAATCATTTATCTATGCAAAATTTACTTATTTCGTACACGCAAAAAACATTTGAATTTAAGTATTATTTTGAGTTTTACTTGTATACCGTTATCTGGTTTTTACAAGGCTGATATCCCCACTTTTTATCTCCATTCTATATCTCCACTCTATATCTTTCACTCTATATCTCCCTCTTTATTGTGGCTGTGGACCGAATTGTGCTTTCTGTACCGTATTCACCCTGAACCTCACCTTCTCAGGCTGTTGGAACAGAACCATGGGGAAACCACAGAGAAAACCCATGATAGTACAGTCGGAGCTGGGCTAAGTCTACAGTGATTGATAAGAAACTCTTCTTTATCGACCACTGGAGCATTAGCCCCCTCTCCTAGTGTGCAGAGATCCCTCGCGCTAGCCAACGTTGACTAGAGTGGTCACCGATTCAAGTTGTTGCTTAAATGGGTGATCACCCAAGTCAGACGTGTGCCGCCCGGCTATCTCTGCCACTTCCAGAGGCTGGCAACGTAACGTAACGCACTTATATTTAATTATAATCACTGAAAAATATTGGTGCGTGCTGGGATCGAACCCAGGTTCCACTCTTTCGAAAAGTGAGCACCGAGCCGACCAGGCCATTGCCAGCCTCCTTGAATTTAAGTATTTATAAAGCTAAAAAACATAAATAAATCTTCAATATTTGCATGATTTTTTCGTTTGACTTTCAAAATAGCAACAGAGTCTTTTTAAGCTTTGATTTATGAACTATCATATCTGCCATTCTAGAATTTAGAATTTAGAATTTCGTTTATTAATGCCAAGGCTTAGGCCAAATGGCAAATTTCATTACATAGTAAATACAATTATTACATAAAAAAAAAAAAAAAAAATTAGGAAAACGGTTGACCCTGAAGGCCATCCCTGCAACTTCCCGCTAATTCCATACTTAGGCGCTTGAAATTGCACCAATGACGTTTTTGAGCTCTTCGAGCTCAAAAATCTGATGGAGATTTGATAAGACACTATTTTTTGAATTTTTAAACCACAATAACTTTTGAATGAATAAACCGATTGTCACGCGCTGGCAGCATTCGACGCAGAACTAGGAATTTCGGAGTTATTCCGAAAAAACACTTTTTTCGGTTTTCGTTCACGATATCTCTCGAACGAATCAACCGATTTTGACCCGACTAGTGGCGATCGACGTGGTTTTTTAAGGTTAAGAGCTGATTAGTTTTTGGAGTTGAACCATCAAGCCGTTTAAAAGTTATTCCAAAAAAACCACATTTAAAAAAAAATTTTTTTTTCAGTTTTTCGAAGGTTTCTCAAAATCTATTGATCTGAATCGGTCCAAATAGTTTTCAAAATCTAAATTTGGTCAAGCCCTTTCGAATGTCACCAACCGCGATGAAATCGGTCAAGCCGTTCAAAAGTTATAAGCGGTTCACATACTTTCACACACACACACACACACACACACACACACACACACACACACACACACACACACACACACACACACACACACACACACACACACACACACACACACACACACACACACACACACACACACACACACACACACACACACACACACACACACACACACACACACACACACACACACACACATATATATATATATATACATATATATATATATATAGACACAGTGACAACATCGCGAGGGTAGTCAGGGAAGCTTCCTATGACCTTAAAACGTCGAGATCTGATGAAAACTCGATTTTTTCAAAACAGGGTGAAAACAATAACTTCCTAATTTTTGAAAATCTTCGATTTTGTTAGTGGGAAGTTAAAAATGTCGCAGTGATTTTAAAAAAACACTTGTTTTCAAATCTTTTATTGACGATATCTTTTGAACTAATTAACCGATTTCTACGTTTTTGGCGGCAATCGACGCGGTTTTTTAAGCTCTATAAATTATGCTATGTCATCAAAAGTGATCCGAGAAGAAATGACGAAGTTATGTGAAAAAAACACTTTACGTTTTTTTCGGTTTTCTTTCGTTCACGCTATCTCTCGAACGAATCAACCGATTTCGATCGGGTTGACGCCGATCGGCGTGGTTTTTCAAGCTTAAGGGCGGATTAGTTTTTGAAGTTGATCGATAGAGCCGTTTAAAAGATATTCCAAAAAAACTACTTTCAAAAATGATTTTTTTTAAGATTTTTCAAGATTTCTTAAAATCTATCGGTCCGAATCGGTTCAAATTCTCAGGAAATCTAAGTTCAGCGTAGCCCTTTCGAATGGCACCAACCGCGATGAAATCGGTTCAACCGTTCAAAAGTTATAAGCGAGTCACATAGTCACACACACACACACACACACACACACACACACACACACACACACACACACACACACACACACACACACACACACACACACACACACACACACACACACACACACACACACACACACACACACACACACACATACATACATACATACAGACATAGTGACAACATCGCGGGGGTAGTCAGGGAAGCTTCCTGTGACCTTCAAACGTCGAGATCTGATGAAAACTCGATTTTTGCCAAACGGGGTAAAAACAATAACTTCCCGATTTTTGAAAATCTGCGATTTTTAGCGGGAAGTTAAAAAAACATATTTGTTTGTTAGTTTGTGAGTACATAAAACAACTCTATAAATAAGAATATTTTAGATAAATTTAGGTAAATTTAATTTAGGATTACATCGATATTCACTTGATAAATAATTATTAGAAGAATAAAAGAGGATTTAAGGCATAAAGTGTTAATTTCATTTTTACTTATAATTAGTTCAATTTTAATTTTATGTATTGCACTGAGTTTATCCTTATCACAGTCATTAAGGAATCAAATTTTCGACATAGCATACAGTAATTGAGTTTTCATCAGATATTTGCTCTTCATTTGAGGTTATTCTATTTGTCAAGTTTCAATAAATAATTGAAGACTTCTTTTTTGAAGACTTGCAAGCTGCTCGAGCTTACAATTTCACGTGGAAGTTCTTCCTAGAGTCTTATTACTATCACCAAAAAAGATTTTTCCAAATAGTTCGTAGTAAAAGGAGGTAGCTTAAAGGAGGTATGTTTTTTGGCAGCTAATCGATTTGAACGTCGAATGTCTGTTTCTTCTACAAATAAGTCACGTAAATATTCCGATTTTCCATTCTCTAATAATTTATATAAGTAGCAAACTGCATAATACAATCGGCGATATTTAATTGTAAGCCATCCTAGCTCTTGACGGTGAGGACTAATATGGTCATCTTTTTTGAGATTAAAGATAAATCTAATTGAAGAGTTGACAGCTCGTTGCAGCTTCAGATCATGGTCTGAAGTCGAATCAATGAGAACAATAGAGCAGTAATCAATTAGAGGTAATATAGTAGCTGTAACTAGGAGTTTTCTTATCTCAGGAGTGTAAATATTTTTTCGCACTTTAAGACTATGGAGAGAAAAATTAATCTTCCTGGTGGTTTGTAGAATGTGACTATTCCAGGATAAATTTTGATTGATTATGAGCCCCAAGCACTTTGCAGAATTTACATAAGGAATTTCCGAGTTGTCAATTTGAATAGGGGGAACATCTAGAGATTGCAACTGTTTTAATTTGCTACTAGATCTCAAAATCATCGCCGTAGTTTTAGATAAATTAATTACCAACCCATGTGAACGTGTCCAGTCGGCAATCGCCTGTGAATCAGTTGTGATTTGCTGAACTGCATCATGGAGCTGGTAAGCGAAACAATGTCGGTAGATGTACATGTCGTCAGCAAACAGGCCATATTTACAAAAGATTATCCACCTAGCCACAGAATTTATAACAATTAGAAATAAAATTGGGCCAAGTACAGAGCCTTGAGGAACACCCGACGAGGTTTTTAAAAGTTCAATTGGAGTTCCATGATCATTTAGTATGGATTGGGAACGGTTTGACAGATAAGAGAAAAACCAATTTATCACTTCTGTGGAGAAGCCTAGCTCATACAGTGAGATCAGAATAACTTTGGGATCTACGTAGTCAAAGGCCTTACTCAAGTCAAATAGCACTAGTATAGTGAATTGATTTTTATCCATTGCTCATGAGTTATAGCCGTTTTAGTGACGTGGCATCGGTTCCGGTCCGACCGCTATAAGTTAACAAAAGACGGTAGGCGTTCCCGAAAAAATCCTCCTCTAAATGACAAAGTTTTAGAAGTAATAAAACCAATTTATGAAAGTTTATCAGCTGATTCTTTATTGGAACGATGTTTGGGTTCTGAAACCCAAAATAATAACGAATCTTTGAATTCGTTAATTTGGACTTTTGCTCCGAAGCGCATTCACGCTGGACCAAAGACAATTGAAATTGCCACTTTCTTCACAGTTAGTATTTTTAATGAAGGTTTTATACCTATATTAAAAATCTTAGATGTTATGGGAATCACCATTGGCCCAGAAGCTAATGCTTTTGCAGCGAGACGGGACGAAGCGCGTATCGAGCGCTCGAAACTCCGGACTTTAGAGGCGTCAAAGGAGGGTAGAACTGCACGTCTTCACAAGAGAACATCGGAGAATGAGCATTTTGAAGTAGAGGAAGGATTCTTATATGGATCAGGAATCGCCGATTAAAAATATGTAAGTATTCTGTACCATTCTACAAGTAAAATTGTCGAAAACTTGTCTCAAAACTTTGAACGCGTTTTTCTCGGAACTACTTTTTTCGAGCTGGCGGTAAGGATATCTCAAGTTCTAATGAACTGATTTACTTCAAATTTGAAGAGGATGTTCTCTATACGTCGCTTCATCTCGTGAACCCTGCCCAAAACTATAACTTCTCATTTAGTATTTTTAAAAAATTCGGAATTGTTAAAAAAATATGAAAAAAAAAAAATTTTTTTTTCAAACTGCCGCCGTTTTAAAAAAAAATTTTTTTTTAACTTATCCAAAGGTTATACGATAGCGGCATCTATAATAATTAAGAATCCGTCTGTTTTTTATGCTTCAGATCACCAGGAGGGTTGGAATAATGCACGCCAGGACACCCTCTTTTTTTTGACCCCCCACTTTGACTGCTCATAACTTTGTCAGTTTTAATTTTTTTTTTTAATAATTTTTTTATGTCATAATAAAACATTAATAAACAAATGATAAAAAAATTGATTATAAAAATATTTTTTGTTTCCTTCGTACAGCGCTTCTAAAACCGGGCGAAATTCATGCCTCTACAGTAGGATACTCCCTTAAATGATATAATTATTTAAAGATTTAAGTAATGCATTTTTTTATAAACAAATGTTTATAAAAATTGAACCATAAAAGATATCAAGCAAATAAAAATATTTTTTTTTTCAATAACTTCAGTGTTTTATTTGAAGCAAACAACGGACCATTCTGTATCTACAATACTTTTCGGGATACTTGATTAATAAAGTTTAAAATTTCATAAAATTATACAATTTTAAATAACTTATAAAAAAATTGATAAGTTTTTTCACTTTACAAATCTTTTTTTCATTATTGAAGAAAAATTTTACCCAAATTTCGTACAAATGCAAAGTGTACGGTTACAAGTTTTGTTTTAGTTGGCTTACGATGACCCATTATTCGTAATCAAAATCTCGCAAAGTTAATAATCAATTTTTTTATTGAATAAAAATAAAAAAATTGTTGTTACTCGTTGAAAAATAATAAAATGTTCATTTAGATTTTAAAATTAAAATTCATATAATCTTTTTGAATTCTTTTCCAACTTCCAATTTTTTAATACTGATAAAATCAAAATTTTTTTTCCGAAATTTTAATTTTTATTTCAAATACATTTCTCACCAAAATTAAGGGAGCAAGAAAAAAATTAAAATTTTGGGGGCTTTTTAACAGGCTGTAACTTGAAGAAAAATAGTCGTACAGCAAATAAAAAAAGCAAATTGTAGCTCCAAGGGTATATAGTTTTTGGATCTGAGTTACAAAATTTTATTTCGAGTAATCTTAAGGTAGTATTACCGTTACCACAAGAGTCAAATCCCAAGACCTACTAACCTTATTCGATTAACGTAGTAGATTTCCCTATACTAAATCGCGTTGGAGAAAGAGAGACAGAGATTAATTTTGAATGTTTTTTATTAATAAATACTCTCATATTCTCCTTAATCATACTGAATGTTATTAAATATGTTCTAGATGTTATTTTCTCTCGTTGTCTTTATTTTTATAAGAATCTGAACGTCCAGTTTTATGAAATAAAATAAAATCTGTGATTTTCCATAAGGATAAATGATAAAGGTAAAAATATGTAAATATTAATATCTTTTTTTCATGACTCGCCAGGCTTCCAAAAATTTGACTACTTAATTATGATATTATAAAGTACCAGTATGTTAAATTTCATTAAATTCTGAATGTCAATTCTAAAACCGGTAGTACTACCTTAAGAAGACAACCAAAAAAAAATTTTCAAAATCTTTTTGCTTTTTCTTTTTAGTCTACGGTTTTTGAAATTTTTTTTACTTAACCCTTATATGAACCG
Organism: Cotesia glomerata; assembly: GCF_020080835.1. Lineage (NCBI taxonomy): Eukaryota > Metazoa > Arthropoda > Insecta > Hymenoptera > Braconidae > Cotesia > Cotesia glomerata. The sequence continues at coordinate 19,115,615 of NC_058162.1, forward strand.
GATAACTTATTTATTAGGCTTCAATTTGTTTTTTTAAAGACCTCGATACGAGTATATATTGCTGAGATATCGGTGTTGGAATAAAAAAGTATTATTTTGTCTTTGATTATAAATCAATAACCAATAACTGCATAGAAAATTGAAGGTGGGTTTTCAAAACTATAATAAATTTTCTACTAATACTTGCGATTGATTTAAAAGAAAAAAAAATTTTTTTTCAATCATTATATGAATTTTAAAAAGCAAGCAAAAAAAGTTTTTTCGTATTTTTTCGTATTTTTTTTGGAAAATCAAGCGCTTAATCAAAAATATCGCGAAAACCACTTATGTTAAGTGTGCCTTTTACAGTTCAATATACCCACAAAAACACTACAAAGTTTCAATTTTATGCAGTCAACCGCTTTTTTTGTCCTACTCAATTGTATTTTTGAAAAAATTGAAAGAGCAAGAGTTTTGCTCCGAAAAGGTCTGAATTTTCATTAAAATGAAAAAAAAAATTTTTTTTTCTCTTCGACGCTTTAATTTTTCTAATCGAAAATTTTTTTATAATGCCTAGGCGGCATTTATCCGCGTCACAAGTCGCTCAGTTAGCGACTTTGATGTAAAAAAGGTGCACATATCGACAAGTCGGGAAAAACCAGTGAGAAAATAAGTTAAATGAGTTGCTACATTTTATAATTTTTAGCCAATAAAATAAAAATTGTGGTAAAAAAAAAAAAATGTTCGAATATTTTTTTTTTATTTTCGATTTTTTTTTTTTGACGTGATAACGTCTTATAAATTGATGAATACCGACAGCGCTCACGAAAAACTGTAACGTTCCGCCTGAGCCTGTGCGTGCAAGCGAGAGCGCGCAACAAGCGATAGAGAGGCACGATCAAACAAACGATAGAGAAGCCCAAGCGTTGGCTTGTGCCACATATATCTCTCTTTTCGCGTGACGTCAGAGCTAGCAGTTAGAACACCGGTCTATAACTAATTGTTCGTGATTATATTTAAACAAATTATTTGAATTAAATTTTCAAAAACTGTTAATAATATTTGAAAATTAAAAATTAATGTTTTTAACTAGTTTCAAAAAAATTGATGTCAAATTATATCAGATTATTATTGTTGATAATATTAATGATTGTTAATAAATAATATTAATTATAAATAAATAAATTAATTAAAATTATAAACGATAAATTAATAATAAAATAATAAAAAATAATAAAATAATTAATACAAATTATAAATAATAATAATTATATCAATTATCAAATTATTGTATCAATTTTCAATTAACAATGTATCAACAAGTCCATTTTTTTGTTAAAATAATTTTGAAATATTAAAAATTTTTTAATTTTTAATTACAAAATAATGAAAATTCAGTGATGATAATTCAATTCAATTCATAAAAGTATGCAATTTTTCATCAATCTTTTTTTATGACGTTATCACGTAAAACTATCGTCCGTAAACCAACTTTACAGACAACCAATTTTTTTTATCGAATAAGTTCCCGTAATATTCTTATGCCTACTCCTGGAACCATCGGACACCTTAAAAAATTGGTTAGGGTTGACGAGTACCAACCCGTTGAAATTTTGAAGGGTCTAGGGTTCTTATTATCGAATAAGTTGCTGTGGTATTGTAATGCTTACTCCTGGAACCACCGGATACCATAAAAATTATTTAAGGTCAACGAGTACCCGCCCATTGAAATTTTGAAGGGTCTAGGGTCATGTTTATTGAATAAGTTCCCGTAGTATCCTCATGCCTACTTTTGGATCAACCGTTCACCTTAAAAAATTGTTTGGGGTCGACGACTACCAACCCATTAAGGTAGTTGTAGCGTGATAGGCATTTCAACAAAAAATTATGAAATTTTTTTTATTGAAAGATAAATATATTAATAATTCACTACCAAAATTTCAGATCAATTGACCGCACCGTTTTTAAGTAATTAATTTTTGAAATTGCATCTTTTACACGTAGCGGTATAGAGAGATGATAAAGTTAGTATGAAATCTTTGGCCCACTCGAGTGGTACGGAAGATTTCATACTAACTTTACCATCTCTCTATACCTCTACGTGTAAAAGATGCAATTTCGAAAATTAATTACTCAAAAACGGTGCGGTCGATTGATCTGAAATTTTGATAGTAAATTATTAATGTATTTATCTTTCGAAAAAAAAAATTTGATAATTTTTTGTTGAAATGCCTATCACGCAACAACTACCTTAAAATTTTAAAAGGTCTAACGTACTGTTTATAGAATAAGTTCCAGTAGTATACTCATTAGGGTGTTTCAAAAAAAGACGAATTTTTTTTTTTTCTTTTGGTGTCTAAAAATTGATAGTATACCTAAAAACAAAAATTTTGGCGCCCATGTGAGCTCTTAATATCAATAGTAAGATTTGCCTGTATCCATTTCTTTATTTTCCATTTAAATAACACGGGAAAAATTTTTTTTAATTTTTTAATTTTTATTACTTTGGAACGGTTCATCGTAACAACAATCTGAAAAATGATATTTGTAGGAAATTTTACGCTCTACAAAAAACGTTTGAAGACCAAAGTTCCTCAGATTAACGGCTTCAAAGATATCCGCGGTCAAAGATAACACTAATAAAAAATTTATAATATTTTCCAATAAAATTACAAAAAAAATATCACATGCTATATTTTTATTATTTTTTATGTTAAATTACTTTAATTCCGTTAACCTGAGACTGTAAACTTTTTTTTTTTACTAATTAATTCAATACTTAACTCACGAAATGCACTAATATATAAATATAAACGTTAAAAATGTCACATAAATGATTTTTTGGTCTTTCTTATAACAAATTTATTTTATGTTTTATAAAATTTATAAATTTTTGTAAGAGGAAAATGTAAAGTTCCTTATTACACAAAATCACCAAACACTCATCATTGCATATTATTCAAAATAATATGAAAATTCTGTAAATACGTTAAATCAATTAAATCTACTATAAAACTTGATCAAATGTTTTTTATTTGAAAAATATCAACAGAGCTTTATTTAGCTCTGTCGGTACAGAGTATTATACTCATTTAATTTGAGTGTTGTAGCTAATAAGCTCTGTGTTGGTAAGCCTGGTTGTTCGGTACTAACTTCATTTAGTTGCTTTGCTCTCAACGCTCTCAACAGAAATGGTGCGTGTGTATTAGTAGAAAAGGCTCTTAGTAGAAAACTGTTGTACTTGCCATGCCGACACCATATTTTTGAAATTGTTCTTCGAAGTGCATTTGAAGTATACTGGCCTGCTTCGTCTGGCCCAAACGTTCCAATTTATCAGAGATTTAAAAAGAAGTGGGATGAAATTGACCAATCAAACTTTACGGCTGGTATTTGTGACAAAAAAGTTTTGGAAGTAATAACACCAATCAAAGATGAGATTTTGAAATTCGTTAATAATCAAATAGAAGTAAAATTTTTTAATCCAGCGCTGAAGAATTATTAACTGATGTTAAAGTGGAAAAGAAAAATGTATAAAGTTCAGTATAATTGAGGAGCTGATTTTCAAAAGGGTATCTTTTCATATTTTAAAATACCAGTTTTCTGAACTTTTAAATACTAATTACTTTGAGAATTATGAACATTTATAAATGAAAATCGAATTGCAGCTTCATAACCGATTGCACTTTATAGCTAAATTAAAAAAAGTTCAATACAAATATTTATAATTGAAGATAACTAGTTTTTTGTCTCGATTAATCAAAAATCAAAAGATACCCTTTTGAAAATAAGCTCCTCAATTATCAATTTTACTCTGATTAATTAACTTGCCGTCGTGATTAAAAATATTGAAAATCAGTTTCACATGACTGTTATACTTTTAATCATCTTTAACGATTAAAATTGCGTTTGTAAAATATTTTACAACTTTTACCTCACATCAGTTAATAATAATTAGTCTTCTCAACTTTGAAATTGCGATATAATCAATTTCATTTTGACTTATAACTTTTTTTGTAGATGGATCATTGTCGAGACGATTACCGTGAACTTCTGGAATTATCATTAATATTTTTGGGTACTACTACCACAAATATTACATTTAAGCATCCTGGAGCGGTCCATCATGCAAGGTGGATGGTTAAAGCAATATATAGTTTAAAAATTTTTTTATTCAGAAATGAATTTCATCTTACTAAATCGGAAATAGATGGATTACGAGAACTTTGTTTATTTATCATAATATTCTATTTAAAAGCTTGGTTCACTGCGCCGTGTGCTATAACAGCACCTAATAATGATTTAACTTTGATTACAGAATTAATTTCATATGAAAGATTTAATAATAGTCTTTCACAGACATGCTCACAAAAATTAGCCGATCACTTGTGGTATTTAAACAACGAGCTGTCTGTTTTATCTCTCTTTGATAAAAATGTTTCAGTTGGAACAAAAAAAAGAATAGTTCATGCTCTTAAAAACTGTAAAGCCAATGAAACTACAACAAATCGCTTTATAATAGATAAGAAAAATTTAGAGTCATTATTAAATAAAGATCTTAGTCAATTTATGTCTATGAGATCGATTAATATATTTGAATCGTTTGATTTGTCGTATGAGTTCATTGATGAGGATGTTACTTTGTGGCCTCAAAATCTGAATTTCTTAGAAAACTTGGAGTATTTCGGGAAACTTCAAGTTGTGAATGATGTAGCAGAACGCGGCGTGGCATTGATAGAGCAGTATAATCGATGCTTAACGAAAGATGAAGAACAGCTTCAATATTTGTTGCAAGTAGTGACAGAACATAGAAAACAATATCCTAATTGCAATAAAAGTAATTTTATAAAACTGTAATATTTTCAAGTTGAAAAATTGTTGTAACAAGTTGTAAATATAGTTTTTTGTTATAAAGAATTAATTGTTCAATTAAATTTCTTAATATTTAGTAAAAAAAAAAAATAAATTTGTTATAAAAGAGACCAAAAAATCATTTATAAGATATTTTTAACGTTTATATTTATATATTAGTGCATTTCGTGAGTTAAGTATTGAATTAATTAGTAAAAAAAAAAGTTTACAGTCTCACGCTAACGGAATTAAAGTAATTTAACATAAAAAATAATAAAAATATAGCATATGATATTTTTTTTGTAGTTTTATTGGAAAATATTATAAATTTTTTATTAGTGTTATCTTTGACCGCGGATATCTTTGAAGCCGTTAATCTGAGGAACTTTGGTCTTCATACGTTTTTTGTAGAGCGTAAAATTTCCTACAAATATCATTTTTCAGATTGTTGTTACGATGAACCGTTCCAAAGTAATAAAAATTAAAAAACTAAAAAAAATTTTTCCCGTGTTATTTAAATGGAAAATAAAGAAATGGATACAGGCAAATCTTACTATTGATATTAAGAGCTCACATGGGCGCCAAAATTTTTGTTTTTAGGTATACTATCAATTTTTAGACACCAAAAGAAAAAAAAAAAAATTCGTCTTTTTTTGAAACACCCTAATACTCATGCCTACTTTTGGAACCGCGGGACACCATAAAAAATTGTTTGGAGTCGACAAATACCGGCCCATTGAAATTTTGAAGAGTCTAGGGTTCTAATTATCGAATAAGTTCCTGTAGTATTCTTATGCCTACTCCTGAAACCACCGGATACCATAAAAAATTGTTTGAGGTCGAGGAGTACCAGCCCATTAAAATTTTTAAGGGCCTACGGTTCTGCTTATCGAATAAGTTCCTGTAGTATTATAATGCCTACTTCTGGAACCACCAGATACCATAAAAAATTGTTTGGGGTCGACGAGTACCAGCCCATTGAAATTTTAAAGGTTCTAGGGTCATGTTTATTGAATAAGTTCCAGTAGTATTCTTATGCCTACTTTTGGAACCACCGGATACCATAAAAAGTTATTTGGGGTCGACGTCTACCAACCCATTAAAATTTAAAAGGGTCTAAGGTACTGTTTATTGAATAAGTTCCAGTAGTATTCTCATGCCTACTTTTGGGACCGAGGGACACCATAAAAAATTGTTTAGGGTCGACGAATACCAGCCCATTGAAATTTTGAAGGGCCTACGGTTCTGCTTATCGAATAAGTTCCTGTAGTATTATAATGCCTACTTTTGGAACCACAGGATACCTTAAAAAATTGTTTGGGGTCAACGAGTACCAGCCCATTAAAATTTTAAAGGGTCTAAGGTACTGTATATTGAATAAGCCCGTAGTATTTTCATGCCTACTCCTGGAACTACCGGATACCACAAAAAAATGTTTGAGGTCAACGAGTACCCGTCCATTGAAATTTTAAAGAGTCTAGGGTCATGTTTATTGAATAAGTTCTCGTAGTATCCTCATGCCTACTTTTGGAACCACCGGATACCTAAAAAAATTGTTTGGGGTCGACGAGTACCAGCACATTGAAATTTTAAAGGGTCTCAGGTACTGTTTATTGAATAAGTTCCTGTAGTATTGTTATGCCTACTCCTGGAACCACCGGATACCTTGACAAATAGTTTGGGGTCGACGAGTACCAGCCCATTGAAATTTTAATGGGTCTAGGGTCATGTTTATTGAATAAGTTCCCGTAGTATTCTCATGCCTACTTTTGGAACCACCGGATACATTGAAAAATTGTTTGTGGTCGACGAGTACCAGACTATTGAAATTTTAAAGGGTCTGGGGTTCTGATTATTGAACAAGTTCCAGTAGTATTGTTATGCCCACTCCTGGAACCATTGGGCACCATTAAAAATTGATCAGGGTCGACGAGTACTAGCCAGTTAAAATTTTAAAGGGTCTAGGATACTTTTTATCGAAAAAGTTCTAGAGGTATTCTCATGCCTATACCTAGGACAATAGGAGACTAATCGATCAGGGTCTACAAGTCCCAGCCAATGATGATGTTTTGACTCGCGATTGGTTTACCGCAAGTATATAAAATTTTACGTATAAAATTAAAGCTTATATTTTATACCAAGTAAATGAGTTACTCAAATAAATTGTGAATAAAACGTTTAGTTCACTATTAATAAATGCAAGACTAATAATAGATGTTGCACTAAGTAAAAACCATGAGGTTGAGTTTAACTTTAATTTATTTAAAGTAAAGAAATGCGACTGTGCGCTACAAAGTATGTAAGAATAACTAACTTAGAGAAAATACAAAAATTATTACAAGGAGAGTAAAAACTAGGCGTTACAATTACAAGTAGAATAAATTAGGAGTAGGAATATTTGGCAACGAATAGTTGACCAGGAAATAATTTGGAGGCGGGATAATTGCCAGCTATGCAGTTTGGAAAAATAAGCAGGAAAGGGAATACGGATGCTAAGATTTTTACCTGGATGGGCGATACGTTTACAAAAATATTTCTAAACTTAGTTAGCAATAAAAAGATTAAAAATACGAAATTTACCAAAAGTAAAAACCCAAAGTAATATAACCCAGGTATCAAATTTATGACCATAAGCAGATTAAAAACTATTTAAGAAAATATCCCAAAAATTACCATTAAAAATTTATTTTCTATTCTAAATCTAGAAAATAACTAAAATAAAAAGGAGCAAAAAAAAATTGTTTAGACTGCTATTGCAATACCTAGACTGGGAAATTTACAGCCATAAATAAAATTAAACAAATGAATAAATCTTTTTTTTTAGATAACATGAAATACTTAAAAATACGGGTTTGAATTTAAAATAAAATATAATATTTATATTATTTACCGATTTAAATAATAATTTTCGAATATACAAATAAAAAAAATATGAAATTATTTAATTAATTTAAAATTTTCTAATAAAACTAATCGTACGACGGAACATGCCGCCCCCCTTGAACCATCTAGTTCAAGCAGATTCGGTGAAGTCGTCATCCTCTTCATCGATGGGAAGTGGACAACGCTTCTTAACGCAACGGTCGTATGTGCCCGTTTTTGTCCTAAGGGTGACCACTCTGACAATGCCATCCTTTCCAGGATGAACAGCGGTGATGCGCCCGAGGACCCATTGCAAAGGAGGCAAATTTTCTTCAAAGATTAGTACCAAGTTTCCAACCTTGATGTTAACTGATTTACGCGGAGATCCACTAAATTTAATCAATTGATGAAGATATTCCTTGTGCCAGCGTATCCAAAAATGCTGCTTGAGCTGTTGAGCATGTTGCCAAGCAGATAGGCGGTTGATTGGGGTATCTGTGAAATCAACCTGTGGAAAAGAGGTCAACGGACTACCTATGAGGAAGTGAGATGGAGTTAAGGGAAGAAGGTCATTAGGATCGGATGACATAGGAGAAATTGGCCTTGAATTTAGGATAGCTTCTATCTCAATGATATATGTTTCTAATTGCTCAAAAGTAAGTAAGGCATCACCCACGGTTCTAATTAAATGATGCTTAAATGATTTTACCGCGGCTTCCCAGATTCCACCAAAGTGCGGAGCTCTAGGGGGGATAAAGTGCCAATCAATCTTTTCTGCGTTACAAAATTCAGTTATTATATTTTGATGCGCTTTCGAATTAAATAAATCATAGAGCTCATTTAGCTCGTTTTTAGCTCCGACAAAGTTAGTAGCATTATCGGAGTGAATTTCTATTGCTTTTCCTCGTCTTGAAAAAAGTCGCTTGAGGCTGGCTAAAAATGCTTCAGTGGTAAGGTCACTGACAAGTTCCAAATGAACAGCCTTTGTGCACATGCAAATGTATACTGCCACGTAAACCTTTACGCGGCCGCGATTACGATGACGTTTTTCTTTTATATAAAAGGGTCCACAATAATCAACTCCTACGCGTAAGAAAGGACGCGAAGATGTGACCCGCTGAGTGGGAAGAGTTCCCATCGGGTGATTAGCAAGACGCGGTTTTGCGCGAAAACAAGGTATGCATTTACGAATCAAGCTACGTGTGACGCTGCGTCCATTTAACGGCCAATAATTTTGGCGAACTGAGTATAGTGTTGCTTGCATACCTGCATGTTTAAGTCGAAAATGTTCGGCTTTGATAATTAATTTAGTCACGTGATGCTGAGCAGGTAATAAGATTGGGTGACGTTGTTCTTCAGCAATAGAAGAATAAGCAAGTCTACCTCCAACACGTAAAATGTCGTCTTCGTTTATGATCGGATTTAATGGAATTAATTTGCTACATGAAGGAAGTGATTCCCCAGCTTTAATTGATTCTATTTCTTTTTTAAAGCAACTGGATTGGACTAAACGTATAATCAAGTCATGAGATATTGCTAATTCTGTACTAAGTAGTGGACCAAATTTACGTTCACTACTGGGTTTTTTAATATTGTGTATAAAACGTAGAATGAATGCTATAACTCGCTGCATCCTACTAAAAGAACTAAATCTTTCGATGATGTTATACTCTTTTATCTCAATTTTCAAACATGCAATTTTAGGAATAAGAGGTTTCAAATCAGGAATATCTATAGGGGTAAGAACTCCTTCCGGCCATGCTGAGCTTTCCTGAGTCAACCATAAAGGTCCATCAATCCAAATGGAACTTTCAATAAAATCTGACGGAAGCTGTCCTCGAGATATAAGATCTGCAGGATTATCTTGTGATAAAACGTGCCGCCAATGGCAAGACTCAGTGATAGTTTGAATTTCTGACACGCGATTCGATACGAAAGTTTTTAATCGATGAGCTGGCGTATTTATCCAATGCAAAACAATCGTAGAATCAGACCAAAGATATGATTCATGAATGCTTGTCAAAATAGTTGGCTTTACAATATGATAAAGACGAGCAAGTAGTACTGCAGCGCAGAGCTCTAATCTTGGTAATGTCAATGGTTTGACAGGAGCCACTCGAGACTTGGAGGAAATAAGGCGTATATATATCTGACCCTGACAATTAACTGAACGCAAGTACAAACAGGCGCCATAAGCCTTTTCACTAGCGTCGCAAACACCATGTAATTGTACTTTAACAGAATCAGGTATGGTAATTCCACGAGGAAAGCGTAAATTTTTGATTAATGGTAGCTGGTCCAAATAAGCGGACCAAGACGAATGAATCTCAACAGGAATAGATTCATCCCACGCTACCCCGGCTTTCCACAGGAGCTGCATGATAATTTTTGCGTGCACGATGATTGGACCTAGGAGACCAAGAGGATCAAATAATTTTGCAATTTGAGATAAAACAGTCCTTTTTGTAATGTACTTGGATACCGAAAGATTTACAACATAAAAGAAATAATCTTCACGGGAATTCCATCGAATACCTAATGTTTTTATAGATGAGTCAGGATCTAACGACATATGTGCACTATCAGGATGCTCTTGATCCTCAATAAGCAGAGATGAATGATTTGCAGCCCATTTTCTTAAACAGAATCCACCCTTTTTTAATAAAGATATGAGTTGATCACGTAGGATAATTGCTTCAGAGATTGTTTGTGCACCTGTGAGCACATCATCGACATAAAAATCTCTACGTAGTATTTGGGATGCAATTGGAAAATTCTCCTCCTCATCATCGGCAAGTTTATATAATGTTTTGATTGCTAAATACGAAGCGGAAGATGTACCATACGTGGTAGTTTCAAGTGTATATATCTGAATAGGTTCAGAGGTATTTCGCCGATAAAGAATTTTTTGATATGGAGTGTCTTCAGAATTGACACGTACTTGTCGATACATTTTTTCAGCATCAGCAGTGAGAACATAGATTTGAGATCGAAAACGTAAAAGAATACAAAGTAAATCGTCCTGAAGTTTAGGACCTACCATAAGAGTATCATTTAAGGAGATTCCAGTTGAAGTTTTAGCTGAACCATCAAAAACGACGCGAGTTTTTGTCGTTATGCTGTCTTCCTTGACCACAGCATGATGCGGAAGAAAGAACCCTTTACCTGTAGTATTTTGATCCTTTGCAAGTGACATATGACCTAATGCCAAGTACTCATCTAAAAATGCAATGTACTCACGCTGTATTTCGGGTTTCTGCTGGAATTTACGCTCCAATGCATAAAAACGTTTTAACGCAACGGCGTAAGATTCACCTAAGCCAGCCTTTTTATTATTAAAGGGTAAACGTACTTCATACCTTCCATCAGTATTTCTCGTTGTATTAAGAGCATAATGCTCCTCACAGGCCTTTTCTTCAGGAGACAAAATTGTATTCGATGAAAGTTCTTCAATTTCCCAAAAACGGGTTAAGCTTACATCTGGAGGATCCGAATGGATCGAGATATGACAAGATACAAGCGAAGGTTGAGAATGCGCATCAATTTCACCAGCAACGACCCAACCTAACTGAGTTTTTTGAAGAATTGCATTTGAGTGATTTTTCAATGGTATTTGTCCTACAACGAGCAATTTGTAAAACAATTTAACACCAATTAAGGCATCTACCTTCGAAGATTTGAAGAAGTCGGGATCGGCTAATTTAATATTTTTAGGTATGTCGAGGCTTGATTGATTAATCGTGATCGAAGGCATTGCCTGACTAATTTGAGGTACAATTAAAAAATCAGCAGATTCCCTGTAATTATTGCATCGAGATTGCAAGGTAGCTCGAGCAGAATGCTTAACGCTAGTTGAAGTATTATCTATCCCAGTTACATAAATATTAGCTGGTTTCTTAATTAAATTCAAAAAGTTTGCAACATTTTCAGTTATAAAATGTGCCTGAGAACCTGCATCTAAAAATACGCGAATAGTTTTGCTCTTGCCTTGATGATTCACCATGTCAACTAGAGCAGTAGCAAGTAAAACATGTGAGCTTGTTTGAGCTTGCAAGATAGTACTATTTGCAACAAAATGAGAAGAAACTTGAGGATTTACCGATTGGTTGGAATAATTATTTGCTTTTTCAAAATGTAAAAGAGTGTGATGTTTCAGCTTACAATTTCTGCATGGCTGAGAGGTACATTTGGATGCTCTATGTCCCTTTTTTAGACAGTTAGTGCACCATCCACCATTTCTAGAAGCCTCATAACGAGCATGAGGATCTAAAGCTGCAAATGTGGTACAACTATAAACTAAATGAGTATTTCCACCACAAAATACACAAGATTGCTCGTGAGTGGTGGTTGCAAATGTTTGTTGCGAGCGAGTATTAGATCGATTGTTATTATTATTATTTTTATTAGGCCTTTCGAATACGGGTTTCGGATTTTGAAGTCGAACTCCTTCTACCTGAGCACGTCTTTTTAGAAAGTCTATTAAATTATTAACGGTAGGACGAGCTATACCGCTACTGCAATCTTCCCATCGCTCGCGAGCGGAGGAGTTAAGTTTTTCCCGTAATATTACGATTAATATGGAGTCCCATGAACCTATGGGTTCTCCTAACGCTTGAAGAGCGCGTAAGTGTTTTTGGACGCGATCTAAAAATGCGCGAAATGAATACTCTTTCGATATGGATGGCATATCTACTAGAGCTTTAATATGACAATCACGTATATATTTCCGGTCGTCATATCTTTCTTTTAAAAGATCCCAAGCTACGATGTAATTTTCGTCTGAGGATTCGATAGTTGAAATTATATCGGCTGCTTCACCTTTAAGCATCCTTTCAAATAAAATAATTTTTTTTTACAGGAGGAATTTTTAGATCCTTATGAACGAGAGAATTGAATAAATCGTGGAAGCCTAACCAAGTATCATAAGCTCCACTGAATGTTGGCAATTGAATTGTCGGCAAAGATGATGAATGAAAGTTATCAAATGCATTTTGAGATAATTGAGATAATAGAAGTTGCTGATTGACAGCATCTAAATTTTGAACACTTCCGAAATGAGACGGTGCATTATTATTGTTGGAGTTTTGTTGCTCTTGCTGTTGTAAATTATTTACTTCCGCGTTTAACATCGGAGAATCTACTAGACTTTGACTCGTCGAATTTAATAAATATGTAGTACTATTATTTGTTTGTTCCGTTGTAATAGGATGTGTAATGTTCTTTTTAACATATTGCTCTAAAAGTTTAGTGGCTATGCCAAAGGCAGTAAAATAAGAGTTTTCAAATTCTTCGCGATGTGCAAAAAGGGCGTCCGATTCTTCGAGCAATTCTTCTAGCTCTTCTTGATACGATATGAATTTATCACGAGTTTCCTCTATTGCACGAAATCTTTTTTCAAGAGCAGGAATGTCTGTTTCTGGATTAAATTTATTTAAAAAATTTAAATACGATGCTAAAGATCGTTTGGCACCGGCGCGCTTAGTTGTTAAGGCCTTTATTTTTTCGTCAGTCATATTATAATAGTAATCAGAACTAGTTAATAAGAATCAATGCAAAAGAAAAAATATCACGAGATATAAGCGAAACAATTTGCAAAAAAGGTAGGATAGAATTATAGGTAGCCAATTGACGTACTTTACCAACTGGATGATAATTACAGTATTAAATTATGCTGGATACTGGGCGTTGTACAGGAACAGACGATGCAGTTTTCCAAAGGGTTTCGGTTATTGAACAGGAACAGATGAAGAAGCTTCAAGCAGGTCCTGGGTGTTGAATCAGAAAGATGATGTGTCTTTCGACTGTGCAGGATAGTAGCTTATGGTGGCTACGGGCACTGAACGACGACGAAAATGTATTTTTTTTTCACTTAATTTTGTAAACCGAGTACGCACTGACTCGAATAAAATAATAAATTGAACACTGGAAGTTAAGTAATTTTAAACTATCCGGCTCGAGGGACCAATGTTTTGACTCGCGATTGGTTTACCGCAAGTATATAAAATTTTACGTATAAAATTAAAGCTTATATTTTATACCAAGTAAATGAGTTACTCAAATAAATTGTGAATAAAACGTTTAGTTCACTATTAATAAATGCAAGACTAATAATAGATGTTGCACTAAGTAAAAACCATGAGGTTGAGTTTAACTTTAATTTATTTAAAGTAAAGAAATGCGACTGTGCGCTACAAAGTATGTAAGAATAACTAACTTAGAGAAAATACAAAAATTATTACAAGGAGAGTAAAAACTAGGCGTTACAATTACAAGTAGAATAAATTAGGAGTAGGAATATTTGGCAACGAATAGTTGACCAGGAAATAATTTGGAGGCGGGATAATTGCCAGCTATGCAGTTTGGAAAAATAAGCAGGAAAGGGAATACGGATGCTAAGATTTTTACCTGGATGGGCGATACGTTTACAAAAATATTTCTAAACTTAGTTAGCAATAAAAAGATTAAAAATACGAAATTTACCAAAAGTAAAAACCCAAAGTAATATAACCCAGGTATCAAATTTATGACCATAAGCAGATTAAAAACTATTTAAGAAAATATCCCAAAAATTACCATTAAAAATTTATTTTCTATTCTAAATCTAGAAAATAACTAAAATAAAAAGGAGCAAAAAAAAATTGTTTAGACTGCTATTGCAATACCTAGACTGGGAAATTTACAGCCATAAATAAAATTAAACAAATGAATAAATCTTTTTTTTTAGATAACATGAAATACTTAAAAATACGGGTTTGAATTTAAAATAAAATATAATATTTATATTATTTACCGATTTAAATAATAATTTTCGAATATACAAATAAAAAAAATATTAAATTATTTAATTAATTTAAAATTTTCTAATAAAACTAATCGTACGACGGAACAGATGAGATTGACGGGTGTGGGGTCGTTTTCCATTGGACAACTTCAAAAATTAAATAAAAAATAAAATCGGAACAGTGTATTATCCAATTTGTCTTATCAAGGCACCTCACAGTCTTATGCCGGCTAATATTGAACACTACGCGTTTTCACGACTTCGCAGACTGTCCGAGGTCTAATACGATCGTTTTTTCGCCATCTAGGGGTCTTTATCTGAATTTTTTCATGGTAAGGTGTTTTTTTTTTTTTTTTTAAGTTATTTTTTTAATCAATAGATGGCTCTAAATGCTTATTTCTTGTGGTGCAATGTCGACTGAAGTGCAATGACGTACAGTCACCAAAACATCAATAATAATATATTCCCTTATCAGGCTATATCAGGCCATATATAAAAATATGGAATTTTTCGGGAATTTTCGCACGAGCAATTATAATCACTTGCCTTAAATACATCAGTGTACCCGGGGAAAAAGTTTAGATCTGACCAGATATAATCATATCGGGTCAGATCTAAACAGATATAACTATATCTGAGTTGAAAAATACATCAGACATGATCAGATCTAGTCATATCTGATCAGATCTAAACAGATATAACCATATCTGGATTGAAAAATACATCAGTAAAAGAAAAGATTTTATTATATCTGGCCAGATATAACTATATTTTCTCACCTCCGGGCGGAAAGCGTCAACTTTCGTCGCGCTGCGCTAAACGGAAATGCCGCTTTCCGCCTCCGTCGAGGAGAAAAATAGTATACACACCACAGGCAGTAAATAAGAAAGCCTCAGATCACATGTTTATTGACCTCGGCTTCGCCTCGGACAAAAATTACATGTGATCTGAGACATTTCTTACTTTACTTCCCTAGGTGTGTAATATACTATTGTTAACTATTAATAAATACTTATAAACTATTTTAATAAATATACTTTCCTCCCAAATAAATATTTATTGAATGTTAAAAAATATTTATTAGAATTTAATAAATTAAATAATTTTCTTCGAATAAATTAATTTGTTAATAGTTAATAAATCTTTCTATCAGCGTATACTGATAATTAATAATTTGCAAATTTGATAAAAAACTTTGTTAAATACGCATCGATCATGGACACGATTCACATTAGTTGTAGTTATTACAAACTCTACTCTTCAAGTAAGCCTCGTAGGTAAACAGGTAATGAATTAGTCTTTCAAGCGTCAGGTCCCAGGTTCGGTTCCCGCGCTCGCCGATTTTTTTTTTTTT
This sequence comes from Cotesia glomerata, assembly GCF_020080835.1. Lineage (NCBI taxonomy): Eukaryota > Metazoa > Arthropoda > Insecta > Hymenoptera > Braconidae > Cotesia > Cotesia glomerata. The sequence continues at coordinate 19,131,439 of NC_058162.1, forward strand.
TTTTATGGAAATAATTCTATATAATTATATAGGGCCATTTTTCGTATATAATTATGTATGAGTATATATAATTATATATAATCTTTTTTACCCGGGCAATTTAAAGATCTGACCAGATCTGGTCAGATCTGATTATATCTGGCCAGATCTCGTCAGATAGAGACAATTCAAAGATCTGGCCAGATCTGTTTATATATGGCCAGATCTAATCCGTTTTTCCCGGGTATATAATCCACGCAACACATATTCAACATTTTGTGATAAAATAAACATTGAGTATTCCACCAGTAATTCATAAATTAACTTACTATATATTTTAACAAAACACCGGTAATCCCAACGATTAAATATTAAAAAATCCACATGTAATTAAATGAATACTCGCGAAAATGTAATCATGGAGACAATTAATGTTAAAATTATTCAATTTGGATGTACTTAGCATGCGTCATATGGAACAGACAAAGCGTGTAATTATCATCCATTCAATCAAATAATTATCTTACTCACGAGACACGAAGTATTTCTTACCTCAGATATTTTTGCAGTTACGCTGCGGGCGTCTGATAAGCAACCAGGAATATTATTATATCTGTTTCGAGTTCCTCTATATTCAAGTTTTGCATTCAGCTATCAAAAGATTAGAAGCTTCTTAATTAAGATATGGATGCGTTGAAATTTTGGCGATGGAGACGTGTAGGGAAAAAAGAACGATCATTTAAAGCACATCCTAGATTACGGAGATTGACATCAACTCGCGAGTAAGTACTCTATAATTTTTTTCCTTTCACTTTTATAATTAATACTCACAATCAGCTAAACCAGAACTCGGTGTAAAGATTGTTTATGTTTATTAATCGTTTCAAAGAATAGATACAATAATAAGCAAAACGAAATTTTGTGTTAACAGGCATATCACGTACGTAGGTTAACTGTTGAAAATTCAATTATAGCTTTATTAAATTTCCTGGTAGTGTGACATAAAAATATATTTCTTTCACTATAGTTCATGATCATGACTCATGACATTAAGTTAACCTTTTTTCTCCATAGAGAAAATTGATATTTTTTTTTAATGTGGAAAATACGTGACGAATTTTGAGAATTTTTTGTCAATTCGAAGAAATCATCGAATATAAGCATGGCTCTCTAGGTAGTATGCTTTACTTATCATTGACGTTGTTTATTGCGGACTATGGCGTGACGTCTTCAGTCTATTTATTCGAATGTCAAAAACAGGATATTTGTGTATTATAAATTGTATTTTATAAATAAAAATTATGTTGAGAAAGATATCTTGAAGCAACGCGATATATTCTGTACTCAACCTCTACATGTCATCGATTAAATTCATGTGCGTTTTAATAACAACAATAAAATGTTCATTATATCAATGAACTTTGCTATTGAAATATTCAAAATTAATAACTTGAACATTTTATGTTGCTGTTTACAAAAAGTATTTTTTTCAGTTTCAACTGAAAGATTTGAATTGAAATTAATAATTTTCTGTTTGTCTTTTGAATATTTTAAATAAAGTTTTTGGGAAAAAAAAAAAAAAAAAATTAGAAAAACGGTTAACCCTGAAGGCCATCCCTGCAACTTCCCGCTAATTCCATACTTAGGCGCTTAAAATTGCACCAATGACGTTTTTGAGCTCTTCGAGCTTAAAAATACAATTTATGGATTATTTTGAGCTCTCCGAGCTCAAAAAGATTGCTTTCCTATGCTTTTGAGCTCTTCGAGCTCAAAAGTCTGATAGAGATTTGATAAGACACTATTTTTTGAATTTTTAAACCGCAATAACTTTTGAATGAATAAACCGATTTTCACGCGGTTGGCAGCATTCGACACAGTTTTTCAAGCCTCACAAAGAATCTTAAATTTTTAATCGATCGCGCTAGGAATTTCGGAGTTATTCTGAAAAAACACTTTTTTCGGTTTTCTTTCGTTCACGATATCTCTCGAACGAATCAACCGATTTTGACCGGACTGGTGGCGATCAACGTGGTTTTTTGGGGTTAAGAGCTGATTAGTTTTTGGAATTGAACCATCAAGCCGTTTAAAAGTTATTCTAAAAAAAACAGATTTGAAAAAAATTTTTTTTTCAGTTTTTTGAAGATTTCTCAAAATCTATTGATCTGAATCGGTCCAAATAGATTTCAAAATCTAAGTTTGGTCAAGCCCTTTCGAATGGCACCGACCATTCGTGTGTGTGTGTGTGTGTGTGTGTGTGTGTGTGTGTGTGTGTGTGTGTGTGTGTGTGTGTGTGTGTGTGTGTGTGTGTGTGTGTGTGTGTGTGTGTGTGTGTGTGTGTGTGTGTGTGTGTGTGCACGTGTGCGTGTGCGTGTGCGTGTGTGTGTGTACCGATTCGGACCCGTAGATTTTAAGAAATCTCAAAAAAACCACGGAAAAAATTTTTTAAACTGTGGTTTTTTTGAATAACTTTTAAACGGCTCCACTGATCGATTTCAAAACTGATCAGCTTTAAACAACAAAAAATCACGTCGATTGCTACCAAGCCGGTCAAAATTAGTTGATTCGTTCGAGAGATATCGTGAACGAAAGAAAACCGAAGAAAGTGTTTTTTCGAAATTACTCTAAAATTTCTTGTTCGATCAATGTAAACTTGGAAATTCTTTATGAGACTGATAAAACTGCGTCGAATGCCGCCAACCGTGTGAAAATCGGTTGATCCATTCCAAAGTTATTGCGGTTTGAAAACTCCAAAAATAGTGTTCTATGAAACTGCTATCAGACTTTTGAGCTTGAAGAGCTCAAATGAATAGAAACACTACCAGTTTGAGCTCAGCGAGCTCAAAATATCACATAAATGATATTTAGATCATAAAAAAAATTATTCGTTTTCAATTTGAATTTTCCCGCGAGTAGTATTATCCCCTCTGTAGGTCGAACTAAAGAAAAATTTTAACAAATGATAAAACAGTTAGTAAGTATACCATCATGCATATATAGTTTCTGCTTGTTTACAGTTATTTCAATTCTTTTTATGAAAAATAATATATATGGCTGCCGAAATCGCAGAAAAAGTCACCAAACTGACAATCGAAAAATATTAACTGTATCAAAACGGAATTATTTTGACACGCAATTTTCACAAGGGTTTTGATAAACTTCCTCAGGAATAAAACAAAAAAAAATTAAATCGTGAAAGTGATTTTTGACAAAATTGTGGTGTTATAAAGCCCATAGCTCCCGTGAATACCACGCTCTTATTAATTGAATTCATCAGAAAAACGAGTTTTTTTCTGAGAAATCTTATTTAATCGATAAGAAAATTTTTTTAACGTGTTCTGTAGTTACTATTATTTATTTCAATATGCTTTTTATCCATAATTTTTTTTCGTTTAAATTATGAAAATCAAGTTTTAATCGAAATCACGATTTTTAGCCGAGAGTAGAGCATACCTGCGCGCTTCGCGCTTAAGGCATGCAAAACGTCATAAGTACAATTTTAAGCGCCCAGGTATGGAATGAACAGAAGGCTGCAGGGATGGCCTTCAGAATCAACCGTTTTCCTAATCTTTTTTATCATTAAATGTCTCTTGAACAAATTGACCGATCTTGATTCGTTTTGCGGCATTTATTGTGATTTTTTAAGTATAAAAAGATAATTAATGACTTGCAAAATGATTCGAAGAAAACTTTCGAAGTTATGTAGAAAAAAAGATTTTTTCGAATATCCCGAACAAATTAATCGATTTTGACAAGATTTTCAGTAATTGACGTTGTTTTTTGAGGTTAAGACTTGATTAAATTATAGGACTGATTGGTATCGTGATTAAAAAGTCATTTAAAAAAATATTTTTTTGATAAAGTTATATTTCAGATTTAAATTCTCAAAAAATCTCAGTTAAATTCTGTGGAATGCCGCAAATCACGTTTCAATCAGTCTAGCCGTTCAAATGCATACACACGCACGCGTGCATACACACACACACGCACACGCACGCACACACACACACACACACACACACACACACACACACACACACACACACACACACACACACACACACACACACATACATATATACAGACATACAGACACCATCGCGGGAATAGTTAGAGAAGCTTCCTAGGACCTCGAAACGTTGAGATCTGATGAAAACTCGATTTTCGAAAAACGGGGTGAAACCAATAACTTCCCGATTTTTGAAAATTTTCAATTTTCTTAGCGGAAAGTTAAAAAAAAAAAAAAACAAAGAAATGAAAATTTTAATTTTATTAAGCAAAAAAACCATAAAAGTTAATATTTATGTCAAGTTTAATATAAAAATTTTCATAATAATTAATTTCAATGATGAAGACAAAAAGGAGAAAAAACCACATCAGGGATGTCAAGGTTCACCTGAAATAGATCTTTTGTCTTTTGAAATATGCAGTTCATTCCAATAAAATTAAAATTTAAAAAAATTTGCAAACTCAAAAGAAAGAATCAAAATTTCGAAATAATTATCATTTTTTTTTTTATTTAACTATTTTACAAAATACTATTTGTGATCAATTATGGTCTGTTAAATTGTAAATTAAATAAAAGAATAATAATTGATGAAAAAAATTTTCTTGCTTGAAGATAAAATTTAAATAGTGACTATCTAATTCCTTTAATGTTTCAAAAATGTGATCATAAATCTGACATATGAAGATTACGAAAAATTCTGGAACTCATGACTTATTACAAAATATATTAAATACTCTCTTTAGTATGCGCATTTTATCCCCACTCATGTCACATACGTTTTATACGGTTAATATATCAAATAACCATGATACGTATCTTCAACCTTCAAGTATCATAATTAGTTTGTTCCTTCAAGAAAAAAATAAAAATTAATTACTAATCTGCGATTACTGTAAAATAGTATTACTTTCAGCACGAACATAATTTTCTACTTCCGTTATGTTATCCTCCATGCAATCTTCGGGTAGTGAGATAAACTTCTTTCTGCAGTTCTCAAATGATTCTTAAGTCTGAGCACGCATCTACTTTGACGTTATTGTAAGTCACAGAAACATTTACGAAAACGTGATCCGACACTTATTGACTTTAATTTTTCCCATAAGTTATTATATCTACAAACTGATGAAAATAAATTACGATAATACTCTTACTATTTGTTTCCTTTAATTATTTTTACTGTCTATCGAACAATTTTTTTTTGATGCTTTAAGCGCAAAAGCTCGTAAGTATACTCTATTATCACCTTGAAATCAAGATCCCAAGTTTTAATACATTAAATCATACCTGCATGACAGTCATAACTAACATAAAAATAATACCAAAACCACACAGTAAACACAATAATATTTTGAAAATTCAATTGTGTATCTCAATTTATTTTTTGACTTCTTTATCTGCTTGATTGGAAATTTTGAAATGAAAACTTAGCTTAATATTATTTTTTTAGTTATAAATAATTTCCGTTGACTGGCAACTGGAAAAAATTTTCTATTCTTGGATTGGTTCTTTTTTTATAATTTCGTATTGGAACAAAAGAGGGCGTTCGATCTGCATGAAAAAAAATAATGTTCGCGGAAACATTTAAACGGGCTTTAGGATTAAATTGTACATATAATTAATTTCTTTATTAGATATAAAATTTGTACAAAATTAACAATAGTATTGAGGTTATTAATGAAAACTTGTTGCACATTTAAACTTTACTTTGTTAATTTACGTGAAATAAGTGCTTAAAACATGTTCATTTAAATCTACCAAACTTTTTTACGCTTTATTTATAGTATTTTATGGTCTCATGAATATGAGGACTATTTACAGGAAAAGTGGGAAGCCCTTTCAGAACTGACCCCTACTACACCGGTCACTGACGCCGTGATGAACTTTTTTACTCCCCACCCGCAACTCATTTACTTTGTGGTTTAGTCTTTATTCAACAACTACGCAGGCTACATTCTCCATCAGCCTTTCCCGATAAATTTACAGTCAAAAAATGTAAGAAATTAATCAAAATGTCTAAAACAATATCCGCGGATTACACATTCATCCGGAAAAAAGTAATCAGACGAAGTAGAGTAAAGTTGTCAAGAAACTATCCTAATAGTGTTTGTCAAAGAAGACATGAATGTATCAATCATCGTTCTCAAGAAATGTTGCTATCAATAATGACAGACACGGAAATCGGTAGTGACATTCGCGCACCAATTTATCGTCCTCGAAAGACGTTAAAAAGTGGTAATAAGATTTTTATAAAACCGGACACTCCATCTCGATTGATATTTTTGACAAGGGATGATAAGAGCAAGGCACCACGAAGTGAAAACTGGACATTTGCTGAAGCACAAAATCCAGAAGTTCAATTTAAATCAATTGATAGTCCATGTAGAGTGAGCTACTGTCGATGGTATACGAAGTTGAAGCGAGAAGTTTTGAAAAGCTTGCGAACAAAAGTTTTTCCTGTCAGTGGGTAAGTTTTATTCTGTTTTATTGAATTGTTATTCTTTCACTCGGTAAAAATACACGTGGTTAATAGTTAGGTTTAAAGACCTCCGGAAACAGCTAGTGGGGACGAGAATAGGTAAATGTAGGGAGACACAGGTGAGTCATCCGAGTAAACGATAGTCTCAGGTAAATTTCATTGTACATGTACATTGTACTCTTGAGCCACGTGCGTGCTGAGCAAGTAGTTGTGAGACTCGTGTCGGCGTGCTTATCTGCATCCATGTGAAACCATGCTACTACTTTGAATACATATATCCCTACACACATATATAGTTTTAATGGACTTCCTCTAGGTGCAACCAACCTGAACGTTGAGGGCTTACACTCTGTGATTTCATTGTCGTATCTTTTGTAACTTGACTTTTGTACCTGCTAATATTGCAATAGCTTAACTGAAGATGGGAGCACATCCGTACTTTTATTTAGAAATCATTTTTATCGTGGTGCTTTGTAATGATCCTGATTAAGAAATCTAATTTTAAATGATTCATGATCTATGAAATGGTACATGATATATGCTAAGTGTATGTCTATTAGGGTGTGCCAAAAAAATCGGATATTTTTTTTTTTCACTTTCCGCTCAAAATATCGTAGAAGATGTCGAAACAAAAGGCCTGTCCAAAAGAGAGTTCTTAATTTTAATTTTAAGAGGTCCTCCATCGATTCTGAAGTTTTTCCCATTTAAATAACACGGAAAAAAATTTTTTTTTTCATTTTTACGGCCGCAACGTCTGAAGATTTCATTTTTTCATAAAATAAACTATTAGACCTCATTTGGGATTAAATTTTGAACAAAAAATTTCATTGGGTCATATTGCTACCATCGAAGCCTGACTTTTTATAAAGCTTCACAGTATCAATTTTCCCGAAATTTTGTGTTTTTCGTAATTTTTAGCCAAACTATCCAAGATAGAACAAATAGTCAAATGACAATTTTGTAATCCATTTGACGCACTACAAAAAACATTCGGATAAATTTTTTGTATCATCAACATTTTCAAAGTTACAGACCAACAAAATCCTATTTTTCTAATTTTTCGTTGTCTCCGCAATAGCTCAGAGTAACAAGCCTGATAAGTCATATTTTCATAATTTTTCAACTATATTTTCTAAAAACATCTTATTTGTGAAATAACTACTTCTATACTAAATAGAATTTCTACCCCCTGGGGATTTTATGAAAGTACAGTTTCTGAAAAACAGAAACGTACTACAGAAGTAGATTTACAAGCATGTTTGCACAACAATCACATGCTTGTAAAGGTGGATCATTTCGTGAACTCCGCCGTACATCTTACGGCAACAAATAAACATCTTATTTGTGAAATAACTACTTCTATACTAAATAGAATTTCTATGGAAAATCCAAAAGTGCACGACTCATAATGCTCATTTAATTATGAAATATAAAAAAAAAACTTAAGTCGTTCAAAATTAATTGCCGAAAAAACAGCTGTAGTAGGAAGGTACTGCACAAGCGCCTCTGGTGGAATAAAATGTACATAATATCTATAGATATAGATATATCACCATCCATGTTAATTTTACATGGATATATATAGATATACAGTCTTGTAGTTTTCGTTTTTTATTAATTGTAATTAAACGACACTGAATTAATTAACCATTCGCATTCAGTGACCTACAATCGTTGATTAGAATTTTAAAAAAAAAAATTTAACTCAAATATAATGTAAAAAATTAATCTAGGCTAACTTTTTAGAAAGTTAAATATACTTTAAATTTTTAATTGAAATTTGTCATTTATCGTTAATAATTTAGAAAATATAGTTGAAAAATTATGAAAATATGACTTATCAGGCTTGTTACTCTGAGCTAATGCGGAGACAACGAATCTTTCTTATACAATTTTGTAGCAAATTTGATGTACTAAAAAATAAGAACCAAATTTTTTGTATTTTTATCGATAGTTCACTTGAACAAAGCTAAAAATTAGAAAACTAGGATTTTCTTGGTCTGTAACATTGAAAATATTGATGATACAAAAAATTTATCTGATTGTATTTTGTAGTGCGTCAAATGGACTACAAAATTGTTATTTGACTTTTTGTTCTATCTTGGATAATTTAGCTAAAAATTACGAAAAATACGAAATTTGGGGAAAATTGATACTGTAAAGCTTTATAAAAAGTCAGGCTTCGATGGTAGCAATATGACCCAATGAAATTTTTTGTTCAAAATCTAATCCTAAATGAGGTCTAATAGTTTATTTGATGGAAAAATGAAATCTTCAGACGTTGCGGCAGTAAAAATGAAAAAAAAAAATTTTTCCTGTGTTATTTAAATGGGAAAATCTTCAGAATCGATGGAGGACCTCTTAAAATTAAAATTAAGAACTCTCCTTTAGACAGGCCTTTTGTTTCGACATCTTCTACGATATTTTAAGCGGAAAGTGAAAAAAAAAAAATATCCGATTTTTTTGGCACACCCTAATGTCTATATATCGCGTTACTAAAATCATAAGGGCGTATCTCAAAATATGGTTCTGCAGAACCATAAGGGCGTATAAAAAAATCTTTTTTGCTCCAATCTATGTAAAAATGTTGAAAATATTAACATATTTTGAAAAAACGAAAAAAAAATTTTTTTTTGTTATCGCCCTTATGGTTTTAGGAAAACATTTTTCTAAAACCATAAGGGCGTATCCTATTTTTTCGGTTTATTATCAATTATAGGTCGGAGTAAGAAAAAAAAATTGCAAAGGTAATAGAAATTATCATTTCTCAATTTAATTTATGTTAATAAATATTTATTTAAGTAAAAAAACGAATGAAAAATTAAGAAAAAATACATTCATAACAACGTGAAAACAAGCGGTATGTCATCAAGTTAATAAATTTAGCCTCAAAGTGTTTCTAAATTGGTTTTTTTACTTTAGATGTATTTACAATTAGCAAAAGAGTTTTGCAAGCAATTTAAAACTGTAATTTTAAAAAAGTCATTCAAAAAGAACTTCGTTCCTGAGAATGGTTATGATTCTTTAATACCAATATCTTGAAGCAACTTTGATGACCTAACCACCGTCCGACAAAGTATCATCGACATTATCAAAGTTTATTTTTCAACCATGATCATAGTTTATGAATTTTTTTATTATTATCAAGTTATATTAAGGAGATATTGTGAAAAATCACTTTTCTTACAATATTCCTCAATTTTTGAATACGCGTACTTCTAAGTGTCCTCTATACGAATAAATTTTTTTTAATAGTCCTTGCGGTGGTAATTTTCGAAATATTAGCAATTAAAAATCGTACATCTAACATATATTCCCTATCCTGACCGTAGTTGGAATGAACATTTTATTGAATAACAACCAAACTTTTCTTAGAATTTTTTTGAAAAACTGAGAATATTTAATTGAAGTTATAACAAGTATTTTCTATCAAAAATAATATCAACAAACGGTATTCATTTCTTTATAAATAGTATTGTATATTACACTATTAGGGCAGAAAGTGAGATTTCTGCACTGCGCGCCATGATGCCCGAGGCGTAGCCGAGGGCATCACGGCGCGCAGTTCAGAGCTCTCAAACTTCTGCCCGTCTAGTGTATACTATTTTTCTTTATAGCCGGTCGAAAGTACGTAAAATATTTAATGTACTGCATCGAAAAAAAATTGATACCTGCCCCCGACATTTGCGGCACGAGCGAAGCGAGTGCTGCCCGTCGGGGGGAGGGGGGGGGGGCAGGCATCAAATAAAAAAAAATTAATGTAAAATCAAATAAAAAATAATTAACAAACATTTTTTTTGAAAAATTTTTAGATGAAATAAAACTGAAATTTCTTGAATTCAACAAACATAATAAAGATTATTCTCGGTTAAAAATAAAAAAAAACAAACATATTATCTGAAAATTAACAATAATTAATAAAAATCAAATTAAATTGTTGTTACTGCGTACATTTTTCTAAATAATGCATTAATTAAATAAAGTTGATCCATTTTACACACGTCACTGTCAAACTGAATCTCAGTACGGTACAACCTGGTTATAAGTTACATCAGATGATCTACTCACTCTTACGGCAGTTATATCTCTATCTATATATGAAATATTTCATGTAAGTAGAAGAAAGAAATATTAGAAATATAACCAAGTTGTATTATACCATCAATCGTAAATGATCAGCGTAAACAAAACATAGTTAGTAACAAATGACTAATGTCAGTCACAGTAACGAAAGCATTTTATGCTCCCGCTGTTGTAGACGGTGAATGTGTAGCTTTACCAATGCACGAATCTTTAACTTTCTGCCTTGAAATAGGTGCAAAAGATGCGTACTTTCGACCGAGGCTTAAAAAAAAAATATTTGAAGTTAGCGACTTACGATATTTTACGTGAGTGGAAGTAAGTGAGCGATAGTCTGCAAAGAGGGGCAGCACTAGTGCGTGAGAAAGAAACCAATAGCCATAACCTATTGGTGTCTTTCTTTGCCATAATATCTCCTTTACAAAAAAAATTAAAAAATCTTTTTTTTTTTTTTTTTAATCTTAGACACAGATGATTCTATCGATGGAGATGACATTGGACTAATACCCTGATGAATTTATTTTTTCTTAATTTTTTATTCGTTTTTTCATTTAAATAAATATTTGTTGACATAAATTAAATTGTGAAGTGATAATTTTTATTACCTTTGCAATTTTTTTTTCTTACTCCGACCTATAATTGATAATAAACCGAAAAAATAGGATACGCCCTTATGGTTTTAGAAAAATGTTTTCTTAAAACCATAAGGGCGTATAACAAAAAAAAATTTTTTTTTCGTTTTTTTCATAGATGTTAATGTTTTCAATATTTTTACAGTGATTGGAGCAAAAAAAAAAATTTTTTTATACGCCCTTATGGTTTTGGTAACACGATATTATTCAACTCAAATCAGTTATAATTATATCAAGTTGTTTTTAATCATGTCGAATTAGATTCCTTAATCTCTAGTGTTATGACTCTTTTAATGTTGATTTAATAGGAGCGAGCTACCAGCAGGTGACGATGGAATTTATAGTAAAAGTATATCCATGAATAATGCTTGAAATATTTGTAACAGTTGTTAAAATTGATAATTCAATTAACTTGCGATTGGTTTTCTGGTTCTCTGGTCGAAAAGTCCTAGTAATTAATATCTGTTAGAGTAAATGCCAATGAAATGAAAAAAAACAAAAAAAAATCTCACGACATGAATATTCCACGCCAAAAATAATATTTCAGGGCAGTTTTTTCTTTTATATTTGAAGAAATATAATTTATTTTCCTTTCATTATTTTTCTGAAATACTATACTTGAAAAAGATATAGATATATGAGAAATAGAAAGAAGTTTGGTAAATCCAAACGTGCATGCCTTAGACGCTGGAGTTTTGCGTAAATTAATTAGAGTACAGTTTAAATTTACAAGTTTTTACCATTAACCTTGATACTATTTTCATTTCTTCAACAAATTTTCATCGAACGTCAATAGAAAAAAAAAGTAATTACCCAAGAAAAAATATTTATATATAATTATATATAAATTGGTTATATATGATTATATATGAAAAATGGCCAAATATAATCATATCTAATCATATATATTTATGTATAATTATATATAATAATATTTAATTATATATTTATTACATCTAATTGATTATTGGGTTAATTTTATGGATAGAGTATTTAATACGGTTCTACGCAATTCTCTGTAACCAATTAAAATGCAAAAAAAAATATCTAGATATAATTTTACGGCTATAATACCAGCAGTCACCCATCCAACTATTAACCCTGCTCAATGCTGCTTAACTTTGGTGATCTCCGTGCGTCTTGAAGTTTCTGACTGCTATGCTGCTGTCGTAGATGATAATGATTCTATGATCTACATAATGTTTCATATGAGTTTATCATAAATATAATATAAAAATTGATTTTATAATATATTTGGATAGTCATAATTCATAATTTATTTATTTTACCAAATCTCATTATAATATAAGACTTATTTAAATAATAAAATAAATAATGATTTTACTATTAGAGAGTAGCAGAGCAGACCAAAACATCTCATAGGAAATGTAACAAATTTTGTATTTCAGAATTATTTAAACGTAATTATAAACATCATTTTACACGTTTTGTGATTACCAAAAAAAAAATTTTTTTCAAAGAAAAAATTTTTATATATGTTAATTATATATATAAGCATATATAATTAAATATACTTATATATAATTATATAAGGGACTATGTATAATCTTGCATGGCTGTATATTGCTCCATATATAGTCATTTATAATTACATATGATTATATATGACCTCATATACAATTCCATATATAATCATGTATCTATATATATATAAGCAACTTTTTTTTTTATTACCGATAAACTTGAAAACTACTGGACTGATCGGCATGAGACCATGACCATTTGACGCGGAATTAATTGCAGAAGGTTTCAGGCAATTCATTTTTTGAATTCCATCAACCCTTTACCATTTTCTTTCAAATTTATGTGGATAGTCATTTGTTTCTGCTACTAAAACAAATGAACATCACTTCTTCTTCATATTCGAGCGCATAAAGACCCGCAAAATATCTAATGTCACTTCAATGCTTATAAACGCGTTTCTACACACCCTCCCACGCACTCCCACACATCCACCCACGCACTCCCACGCATCTACCCACGCATCCACAAGGTTGTGACATGAATTATTGTCTATAGCAACGGTTTTGTTAATTCATTTCTAGGTTATGTAAATATGGCATTTATTTACGCTACTATCTTTTGTTTAAAAATTATTCATCTCTTATAGGTTATGTAAAGATGTCATTTATTTACGCTATCTTTTGTTTAAAAACAAAAAAGAATCTGTCTGTCATTTAATCTATTGTGTTTTGTTTAGTATTGGTTATGATACGTTTAGTATTCGTTAGTTAGTTGAATGAAGAAGAGGGCCTCCAACTTATAAAAGTTAGTATAATTAATATATTCACGTTGATTATATATTTTATTTTAATCTATATATTATATATATATATATATAAGAGATTTCCACCTATACATTAACTCATCACGATATTTCTGGAACCTTAAGGCGTAGAGACTTGAAATTTTGTAGGAATATTCCTTTCGCCGAGTAGAGGTCAGCTAAGAACGGATTTTACGAAATTCCACCCACAAGGGGGGTTGCAGGGGTGTTAACAATGAAAAATTCCCATTTTTAAACTATAGCTCCTATCGACTCCAATTTTAGTAGGAATCTCCTATATGTGATGTAGAAATGATCTACGAGCGGATTTTATGACAATCTACTCCCAATATGGATTGCAGGGGTGGGCGTTAACAATGAAAATTAAAAATTTCCAAGCTATAGCTCCTACAGACTTAATTTTGTTCGAACTTTTTGTAAGTGATGTCAAAATAATTAATGAAGAAATTTTACGATATCCTTCCGCACAGGGGGTTGCGAGGGTGGGTCTTAACAATGAAAATTTCAAATTTCTGTTTTGTAGCTCCTATAAGCTCCAAATTTGATAAGTATCTGCTAGATGCAATGAGTTGAAACTAAGAAAATAAAAGTATTTACTTGAGTTATAGATTGAAATATAGATTAACTATAAAGTTGAAATACCAAAATAAAATCATCTTCTTCTTATATTTATATAGGAGACTTTCTACATACATAGTCACTCATCACGATATCTCTGGAACTATAAGACCTAGAGACTCGAAATTTGGTGGGAATATTCCTTTCGCTGGGTTGAGGTCAGCTAAGAACGGATTTTATGAAATTCCACCCACAAGGGGGGTGCGAGGGTATTAACAATGAAAAATTTCCGTTTTTAAACTATAGCTCCTATCGACTCCAAATTTGAAAGGAATCTTCTGTAAGAGATGTAGAAAAATAATCTATAAGCAAATATTACGATATCTCACCCCAGAGAGGGTTGCGGGGGTGGGTACTAATAATGAAAATTTTAAATTTTCAAGCTATAGCTCCTACAGACTCCAAATTTTGAAGGAATTTTCGCAAAGAGATGTAGAAATAATATACGAACGAATTTTAAGATACCTCACAGGAGTGAGGTATCCTAACTTCTACAGACTCCAAATTCGGTGAGAATCTTCGTGTATGATGTCCAGTTCAGTTATACAAAAAAATACATTTCAAAAAAAAAATAAATTTTCAAAAAGATATAAGTCCTTGAAGTAGAGTAAAAAAAAAAGGCCGTGTCCTCGAGAAAAGGATTTCTCCCTTTGTATCCATCTGAAAAAAAAAAAAAACAATGCCAAATTATTGATCAGTACAAATGTCATTGTCGCACAAGCCAACAAAACTTGAAAAAAAAATTTTTTTCATAAAATGGCGGCTGTTTAAAAATAGAAGTCGATTTTTTTACTCATTTTTCAACTTCCTCCAATTTTTTAAAAATACATATTACAAATTTGAAATTTTTAATTTTTATTGATCAGTGTGAAAGCGAGATAATTGAAGAATATTCATGCTAAATTTCAAGTAAATCGGCTGATTAGAACCTAAGATATCTGCATCACCGTATCGAAAAAAGTAGTTTCGAGAAAAACGCGTTTAAAGTTTAACGTTCAGTTTCAGGCAGCGTAACTGATAAAATAGTATGTATAACTTACATTCTCTTAATCAGCCATCTCAGCTTCATACATTGGGCCTTCCTCTACTTCATATTGACTGTTTTCAGCATTTCTCTCTGTATAACGAGCAGTTCTTTTCTCTTTTGAAGCATCTGAAGCTCGAACCTCAGACCGTTCAATCCTTACTGCGTTGCGCCTAACAGCAAACCCATGAGATTCCAGACCTATTTTTATTCCCATTAGACTCATTATTTGTAAAATACGATAAAAGCCTTCATTGAAAATGCAAACTGCTAAACAATTAGCAATCTCAATTGTCTGGGACCCGGCATGGATATGTTTGGGTGCAAATGTCCATATTAAAGAGTTAAGTGACTCGTTGTTATTTTGAGTTTCACTGCCCAAGCAACGTTCTAATAAAGAATCATCTGATAAACATTCGTAAATAGGTTTCATAACTTTTAAAACCTTATCAGTTAGAGGTCGATTTTCATGGTGAAAGTCATCCTCAGTTCCTTCGGCCGCTGCTTTCTGCCACTTGCACCAGCTGTCTGGTCCAGGAGGGCAATTCATGTGCTGAGGCTTCTTATCAGTTGAAATTTTATGCAAGTACGTGGCCCATATTTCTCGTTTCATATCTTCAACGGATTCAGGATGACGACGGATAGCTAATCCGTAGTACGCAGACAACTGAGTGATTACTTTATCAGTCAATTTACCAGCACCCTTATCACCAATTCCACTATTTTCTTTTTTTGTCTTCCGGAGACGCAATCCCATACGTTTTTGATATAGTAAACTATTGATATAATAAACTATTGATATAGTAAACTAAAAGTATATGACAAGAAAGAAAGAAAGCTATTCATACTCAGGTAGCCCGGACCGCCCGTAGTCTATTGTTGCAGTCGTCCGCTCAACCCGGTCTAGTTGCCACGACACTAAAACGGCTGTAACTTTGAAAATAATTTGAATTTTGAAAAATCCTTTCAGGGAGATATATTTGAATATCTAAACTATCGAATTATGAAAAAAAAAATTTTTCATTTTTTTCAAAATTCTAGACTAGAATACCCCCTTAAGGGATTGCGGGGGCGTTGATAATGAAAATTTCCCGTTTGTAAAATATAGCTCTTATAGACTCCAAATTTGGTAAAAATCTTCTACATGTGGTGTAGAAATAATCTAAGAGCGGATTTTACGACGAATCACCCCCAATGAGGATTGCGAGGGTGGGTGTTGACAAAAAAAAAATCTTAATTTCCAAAATATAGCTTCTAAAAGCTGTAAATTTGGTAAAAATCTTTTATTTGTCATGTAAAGATCATCTCAAAATGGATTTCAAAAAATTCTACTTGCGATAGGAATTGCGGGGGTGGATATTAAAATCTAAAATTTTAATTTCCAAACTGTAACTGCTGCAGATTCTAAATTTGGTAAGGATCTTCGTGTACCAATTCAAGTTCAGCTGAAAATGGATTTTCTCGAATTCTAACCCCAAAAGGGATCGTGGGGGCGTTAACAATGAAAATTTCTCATTTCCAATCGATAGTTTTTATAGACTCAAAGTTTTGTTGGAATCTTCTATTTAAAATTATAAATTAATTCTACATTAATGTAAAAATCATCTCGAATAGCATCTTACGAAGTTCCTCCCCCACATAGGAGTACGAGAGTGAATTGTCAAAAAATCCATAATCTTCAAATACAGTTCCTACAAATATAAAATTTGATAGAATCTCAAAAGAAACAGATAAATACCGGTATGGCCTCCAAGGTAAACGGATTTAAATATTCTTCTCACTTAATAGTGATATTTTCTTACAACAATCGTCTCTTTGGCAGCGGCAAAAAAGTCATTGTAACGTTTCCAAAAATTAACATTACATATAGCTATTCAGTTAACGGACTAAGAATTTTACATACATTTTATTTTTGCTGATCACATAACCGTTGAATTGTTCTTATTACGGGATCGCGAAAATGTAACAGATTAAAAGCATTGCATTTTCTAAACACATGAGATATAGAAAAGAAATTTGAGATATAGAAAATATGAAAAAAAAATAAATAAAACTGAAACTTAAAATTTAATTTATTTCCTTTTCAATTCGCCCAGCGAAGCGGGCGGGAACTGCTAGTGATTATATATAATTATAAATGGAACTATATCTTGCTTGGCTGTATATTGCTCCATATATAGTCATATATAATTATGTATGATTATATATAATTATATATACTTACTAGCTGACCCGGCAAACGTTGTTTTGCCATGTGAATAATTTCTAGAGAATTTCTAGTGTAGAAAAAAAATTACTAACTTACTGGAAGTGTATAAGGATGTGGAATATGAGTGAAAAAGGCCTGGATCGCTGTGAACGATGAGGGAATGTTGTTTAAAAATAACAAAACACGAAACATTAATTGTTTTAATTTATTAAAAGTAATAATTATTTATATAATTAATTAATTACATAATATTAATCTCTTAATGCTGCAGCGTGAACAATATTTTTTGTTAGCCCGTCTTTAGCTAATACAAACAAACTTGATGGTTTACCCAATCGAGAGCATGCAACGTATAATTGTCCGTGTGAAAAACATGGTGTGCTCAAATCTAAGCCACAAACAGACATTGTTTGGCCTTGGGATTTATTAATAGTCATTGCAAATACCAATCTAATCGGAAATCAAAAACGCTTAAACTAAATTGGCACATCTGTGGGTATAATAGGTATTCGTGGTATCAATATATTTTCACCTCGAAACTTGCCATTTAAAATGGTGCCTTTGATAAGGTTTTTCATTAATTTTTTAATGACTAATCGCGTATCGTTGCATAGCCGTGGCGGGTTCAAATTACGAAGCAAAATAATTGGAGATCCAACCTTCAATTGTAAGTTATGTGGTGGCATGCCTGGCAAATCTAGTGAGTTCAAAAACTCTGTTGGAAAATTTACAGCTTCAGTGTCATCGCAAACTGTATCAATAGATTTATATGATACCAAGTCCCCTGGCAATAACTGTTGTATCTTCAGATTTAAAATGTCAACGTCCACATTTTTTGCAGCTAACATTGCTCTTTCTGCAAGCCACTCGAGATTTATGTAATTCGTGTGTACATCGGGAAATATTTGTTCAATGAGAGCATCTTGCGAATCAATGATTGTGCAGAAATCATTCGCTAATTTTATATATCCAGTTTCAGCTATAGTGACTTTTCCATCGCCGATATCTAAGAGTTGTTTTGAGAATGTTTCAGCGGATGGATCTTGAAGCATTTGAACGCGCATATTTACTTTCAGCTGTAGTATTTCAACATTACGCCAAAATGTCAATGATTTTAAGCAGGCGTTGATTTCATCAGCGTATGTTGAACGTGGAATGACGGGAAGTGTTTGTCTGAAGTCACCTGAAAGGACTAACAGAGTGCGACCAAATAGTTTGTCGTTGTTTTTAATATCTTTCAATGTCCTGTTCAACGCCTCAAGCGAATGTTTGTGTGCCATGGTACATTCATCCCAGATGATAATTTTACACTGTTTCAGCACTGTGATTATGGACGATCATTTTTTTATGTTGCACACTGCGTCAGGGTTATTTTGAATATTTAGTGGTAGCTTAAATACTGAATGAGCTGTTCTAACTCCATCCAATAAAGTTGCCGCAATTCCCGATGATGCAACGGCCAATGCGATGCCATTATTGGATCGTATTTTAGCGAGAATTAGAGAAATAAGGAATGTCTTGCCAGTTCCACCTGGTGCATCTAAAAAGAAGAACCCACCTTGTCCTGCTGAAACTGCGAGCATAATGCAGTCGTAAATGGTTCTTTGTTCCTCATTCATTAGTAGGACATTGCGAGTAACAATCGCCGCCGTTTCTACAGTGTTGTACTGCATTTCACAATTCATTTCAGTGTTCATTAAATTAGTTGCACCTCGATTTGGCGAATTCATACCGAAATGACTGAGTGGTAAGTTGGCAATGATAATGCAAAGATCCTCAATAGCAATCAATGCTTCATTGTACATATCGTCGCTGAATGTTATCACTAGATCGTTACACCGTGTACGATGTTGATGCAATATATCATCAGTCATTGAATCTTTGTGATTATCCCACAATATCTCTGCTCGGGCTGGAAAACATGTAGTCAACACTATAGCGAATAGTAGACGAATTTGTTTTGCTGTACAGTTCAATGCTGCTTCAGCAAGCATACATTTCCACTGATTGTCATCTTCTAGCAAGCCGTGTGCAAGGCATGCATCTTTATACGCTGTATACTGTTGCCCATTCACTTTACGTATATCTTGAAATGACAATGGGCCAGTAAGATTAACCAACAATAGTCGAAGATAAAAACACTCAGTCTGTCTTGGATTCACTGTAAATACTCGCCCCAAGGTGTTTGATTTGAATAAATTGGGGCATGCATCAACTGGTAAGCCTTGCTTGCGGGGTATCCATTGTTTTGTTTGAACCCATGTGAAATAGCGTGGTACTTGTGTATAGAGTAAAGTACGTGCAAAGGCACCAAAATCATCCGCACGATTACACAATTCAAAAAATTCAGTGAGTGTAGTTTTTGGTGGATTTATAGCACGATCAATCGCTGTCTCGTTCATGAAATATACACGCTGACCATTTTCAAGATGAACGGCTAACTGAACAACTGCTGGATCGCCAACCATGATTCCAGCAACGTCGTCAGCAACAGGTGCATTGAATCTACGAATGTGTTCTCCAAGGGTGTTTTATCAGGATTAATAACAATAGCGTGATTATCGCTTTCTAATTTGTGCATGTGGGATTTGAATATTTTCAACAATTCATTATGCTCATTCAATAGAGCATCCAACTCGCTGACGATGCGTCTAGCAAAGAATGAATCAAGGTTATTGTAGCCATAACGTACATCCACCCGATTGGCTAATGCGCTTCCGGAGTCCTCGCTGCCCATAAAGTAGATTTGTAAAAATTTATGTGGTTCGTTCGGCATTGGCAGCAATGAGCCTATTTTATGATAAACTTGGCCTCTGATTTTAAATGTAGAATTGTATTGTTGACCATTTGCATTAGTAATTTGAACTATTTCTGTTGCTACGAACGATGTCATTTGAAAGCATGAGTTGAATGTTCGAATGGACTTCAGGAATACGTTAGAATCTGGATCTGTGCCGATAAGCAAACCGTTCAATGGTTCAGGTGGTGTTTCAATTTCAGGTAGTTGCACTTTTCCTGACGCGCAACACATCCCAGCTGGCTCATTTTTGAATTTTAGAGCATGACAATGCGGACATTCCTTGTCCATAGCACCAATTACCACTTTTGAATGAGCATAATATTCAATATCGGGCTCATACTGGAATGCTAGACGCAGGAATGAATCAGATATAAATGCTCGATGTACCTGTTGTCGTTGTTGGTCATTTTTTCTTCGTCTATTGACTGTAAAACGGCGTGATTTTCGTTGTTCTAATCTTCTGACTTCATTGCGTTCAGCTCGTGTATCTTCTGGCTCTTCTTGATGCAATTGCGCCATTCTGACACGTGCATCAGTATTTTGTTGCTGGATTTGTTCTTCTGTTCTTTCGGATCTGCTATTTCGCAAGTTTCGAGCTTTACTTGTACTGCGGCTCAAATCAGCCCCTTTGCGTTTTTTTGGCATTGCTCACTGTACAAAACATACATAAATAGAATTAATGAAATTATTTAATGATGAAAAATGTTAAAAGTATAATTAGGGCTAGGATTTTTGCCGCAGTTTTGAAATGATTAGTTTTAATTTATGAAATTATAACAAAAATATAAGTTTTATGGAAAAATTTTTCGAAAAAAAGTAAAAAATTAAATTTTATGAACACATTGTCTCATAATTTTTTCATACAACCAATATTTCCATTGACATTTCAAAATAAAGATTCATAATGATTGATTTTTTGGAAACTATGAAAATCTTAATTGTTCAATTACATTTTTTTAATAAAATTAAATTAAAATTACATTTTTATAAGATCAACAACATTTTCAATATAAATAATAAAAAGTATACTTACAACACAAAATCCGTTGTTATTGGAAGCTCGTGTCACGTGTTGAGTACTTTTGAGGTTATAAAATCACTTGATTAACTAATCGTGCAAAATACACTCAAAATTGATAATTTAATTATTATTGATAAAATAGGAATGATTAAAAGTTAATATGAGAGTTACACTGAGATAGCAAAATAATAATTGTCAACGTTACTACTACACTTGATGCATAAACAATAATGATGGCCGACAACTGTGTAAGGAGTGAGAAAGAAAGGAGACCGGCTTCGTTCTCATCCCTACTCCGTGCTGTTTACTGGGTCAGAAGTGACACCTGTAGTCATCTGGCGGGGATAACTAATTAAATGATTGATCAGTTTTCGACCGGAGAGGAAAAATGATTAAATTACTAAAATGGCTAATAAAAAATAAGGGTTGATCGTAGAAGGGTGAAAATTGAGGATTGTATGTATTTTTGTATGTTGTATCATAAAAAAATAGAAATTAAAAATTTTGTCTAAAAAATAAAAAAAAAATTTAGGGGTGGACTACCCCTAACATTTAGGGGGATGAAAAATAGATGTTGGCCGATTCTCATAGATACCGGATAAGCACAAAAAATTTCATCAAAATCGGTCAAGCCGTTTCGGAGGAGTATGGCAACGAAAACTGTGACACGAGAATTTTATATATTAGAATTAGAAGATATATAATTGTATATGGAACGATATATAATCCGGCATGGTTGTATATTGCTCCATATATAGTCATATATAATTATATATGATTATATATAACCTCATATACAATTCCATATATAATCATGTATGATTATATATAATTATATTTGTGATTCCATATATAATCATATATGATTATATACAATTATATATGATTATATCGAAGAATTTTTTTTCGGGTATTTACTGCACACCACACAAATAAATTAAAAAAATAAGTTTAATAATAAGTTACTGACGAATAAATTGCGAGAAAGGACATAGCCGGATTAATATGGGAATTCTGCCCCCATGGCTTTTTTGACTTATACTTAGGAGGTCGATTTGGTGTCGAATGAAAATAATTCACAACAATTTTGAGCTCTTTAACTCAAACAGTACTTGAGAATTTCAAAAAAACCTGTTTTTTTTTTTAATTATTTTTATTTTTATAGTAAAATTCGGAATTATTTGATGATGATTCTTTTCCTAATTCTTACGAGTCCAAAACATGAAAAAATAATATGGTCATGATTCTCAAACAGAAAACCGATTTTTAACGGAGAAAATAAAATTATATATATATATATATATATTTTTTTTTTTTAAGTCTTCTTGAAATATGTCACTCACCAAAATTCGTCAGAAAATGTCTTTTATACTCTTCTATACTCAGGAATTTTTTTGAATTTTTTGAAGTAGTGGAACAATTTATGAAAAATTAAAAACTCATTTTTTTCTCAAAATCTAGCGTTTTAACAAACTTACAGCAACGAGAACAAAATAAATAATTACAATTTATTTTTCAGCATCCAATAAAGACAACCGAATTTTTTGTTTTCACATTGAAGCTCGAGTAATTCTGCGTTGGATATATATAATTTTTAAATAATTTAATAATATAAAAACGAAATTTAATATGAACTAAGTCTGTAAAACTCCACTAAAATTAAATTTTAGGAATGGGTACTTTTACCTAGTTTGCCTGTCAGGGGTAAAAAGACAGAAAATTCCTCTAACTCTCAGCAGAAAAAATTAGGAAAACGGATTACCCTGAAGGCCATTACATTCCTGTAACTTCCCGCTAATTCCATAACTCGGCGCTTAAAATTGTACTTATCACAGTTTTGAGCTCTTCGAGCTCAACAAAAACAATTTATGTGTTATTTTGAGCTCTCCGAGCTCAAAAAGTTAGCTGTTCTAAGTTTTTAAGCTCTTTGAGCTCAAAAGTCTGTTAGCAGTTTAATAAAACAGTATTTTTTGAATTTTTAAACCGCAATAACCTCTGAATGAATGAACTGATTTTTACGCGGCTTGCAACATTCGACGCAGTTTTTTGAATTCTATGATTTATTACTGAACATGAATTGATCAGAACGAAAAACACAAGCTTACGAAGGATTTCACTAAATATTTTGTAATAACAGAGGTAGATTCTCAACGGCCTATTTCTTTGACTCAGGTGCTATGCTCTAATTCTTAAAATACATTAAATTATGATAATGAGTCATAAGTGATGACAATGAGGATGTTATCATCATCAAAAAAGAGTTTGTTTTTTGTTAGCCTTACTTTTATAGAAACCAAAGTGATGTTTTAAATTTCAAGGAAAATTACCTATTCAATTACATATTTATGGTAATTTATTATTACAAAAATTTTTATCTTGACATTTGAGTGACTTTTATTTCAGAATAAAAATTAATGATTATTACTATATACGTAAAAAAATTAGGAAAACGGTTGACTAAAGGCCATCCCTGCAACTTTCCGCTTATTCCATATCTAAGCGCTCAATATTTCACTTACTTTATTTTTGAGCTCTTCGAGCTCAAAAGTCTGATGGAAGTTTCGTAGAACACTATTATTTGAGTTTTTAAATTAAAATAACTTTTAAATAAATGAACCGATTTTCACCTGTGCAAATTTAGCACCTCATCCAAGGATTCGCGAAGTAAAAATGACCTTAATCGATAGGTCTACGTTAGGTCCGGATAGGTCCACCAAAATTTTCGTTAGGTCCCTCATAGCTTTTTTACAAAAAATTTTTTTAATTTTTACTAAAAAAAAAAAAAAATAGCACCTCATTCTATGAAAAGCTGGCTAATTTTATCAAAATCGCATTCTTTATCGTAAGGTCTGTATTGGTCTATGTTTTTTTTTTATATTAATGATTTTATTGTCGTTATTAATAATTATAAATTAATTAAAATCTGCGCATACGCACATCGCATCTAATACGGCGCACAATTTAATGTATACCCGTTTTGATTTTTCGACTTTTAATAATTCAATAGAAAAATATATTAATTCATGAACTGCTTTCTAAATGATTAATTAATAGCACTTAAATGAGCTTATACCTTTAAAAATGTCCATAGTTTGCAAGATACAAGGTAATTTCTTATTTATTTACATTTTTAAAAATATAAACTCATCCTGATATAATACACTCATAAAGAGCTTCCCCGAGTCGAAATTTTAAAACCCCAGTTCAACCTAGTAGAGCCTGATTCCTTTAATGTAGACATATGCCGCTCTAATTTAAGAACCTTTTTCAACCTAACTCGTCTTATATCAGGGTGAGGAATAGTGAGTTGGGGTTTAGTTTAAATTTTAAGATTCTGTTTCAACCTAAATCGTCTTGCATCAGGGTGAGGAGTATTGAGTTGGGGTTTAGTTCAAATTTTAAAACTCTGTTTAAACCTTATTCGTCTAAATTCAGGTCGTAGAAGAGTGAGCTGGGGTTTAATGAGAATTTTATCGCGTAGGCTTCCTAGGGTGAAACAGAGATTAAAACTTTATACATTTTTCAAAATAAATAAGAGTAATAAAATTATTATCATTATTTTGAAAATGTATTACAGTAAAACGTGCGAAAAAATCACAATAAAACCATTTATAAATTTTTTATGCTTAATAAACTGCGTCGAATGCTTTTTTAAAAATTAAAATCGAACGACGCGTTCAAAAATTATATTTGTTTAAAAATTCACAAAATTTTTTTTCTCAGTATTTTTTCGACATAACATTTAAATTTCTTAACCAAACGATATTTGCCCGGACATCCACTTTTTTCGCTTTAAAAACTGTGTTGAAAACCATTTGGAAAATTAAAATCGATCGACGCGTCCAAAAGTTACAGCTGGTTGAAAATTTACAAAAAAATTTTTTTGATATTTTTCGAAAATAATTACCGGGCTTCTTTAACCTTTCAACATAAACCCGTATATACAGATTTTTTTTTCATTACTACTCTAAAAACTACTTTGAATACCGTTTTAAAAATCAAAATCGAACGATATGTTACAAAATTATACCTTATAAAAATTTCAAAAATAATTTCTTCCAGAATTTTTTCGAAATAATTTTCAGATATTTTAACTATTTAACTATTCATGTGTATATATTTTTCGTGCTTTAAATAAAAATTATGGTTTGTGCAAGAATAATTTAAAAATATACGAAAGATCAAGTTTTCCTACTTAAAAATTTGACCTAATTGCTAAAAGAATAGTTTGCCAAATTAAAAATTTAAAGAATGAACAAATAGCACAGTTTTTCACATTTTGAACTCGAAGAGCTCAAAAATATAATTTTTGTGTCGCAGCTTTTGAAGCCCCATAAAGCGATCTTTAAGTTTAAATTGATTAAACGAAAAATTTCGAAGTAATTCCGAAAAAACATTTTTTTCGGTTTTCTTTCGACAACGATAACTCACGAACGAATTAACCGATTTTGACCGGGTTGGCGGCGATCGACGTGGTTTTTTAATGTTAACAGCTGAATAGTTTTTGAAATCGATCGATGGAGCCGTTTCAAAGTTATTAAAAAAAAAACACATTTGAAAAAAATTTTTTTGTAGTTTTTTTTAAATTTCTCAAGATCTACCGGTTCGAATCGGTCCCAATTATATTCAAAATCTAAGTTTGATCAAGCCCTTTTGAATAACGCCAATCGCGATACACACATACACACACATACATACTTACATGCATACTTACATACATACATACAGACAAACGGACACCATCGCGGAAACAATCGGGGAAGCTTCCTAGGACCTCAAAACGTCAACATCCGTTGAAAACTTGATTTTCGAAAAACGGTAAAACCAATAACTTCCTCAACTTTTGAAAATTTTCAATTTTCTTAGTGGGAAGTTAAAAATTTAGGCAATTTTCGCGATGAAATTTTTTAAGCACTTTGTAAGCAGCGTTGTAAAATTAATAATAATAATCACAGTAATATTTACCATGACATAAGAAATAATAATAATATTTAATCACATGAGTTAATTTTAATTTTGTCAGTTGTAGCTTAAATGGAAACAAATATTTCTACTGTATGACTAGTCTTCGAGTAGCAGAGGGGATCCAGTCTTGCTTCGTAATCGTGAGGTCTCGATTTCGAATCCCAGTAAAGCTGAGTTTTTTTCAACAGAAATTTGTGTTTTCTTCGTCGTTTCTTCTGTCTTCATTTCGATATCATTATTCTTGTATAATTATAAATTAACGTCACTAATAGTTATCATTACCTTAACAGTCATGCAAATAATAACATGAAGTAACCAACAGTTAAATGATAATTTTTTCTTTTTACTATGAATATAACCAGTTTAGGCTATTAAGGTTGAACTAGGTTGAAATAGGTTTTAATAAAACCCCTGCCTGACACTTTTTCGTCTGAGAAACAAAATATCGTATACATCGTGCAATCCCAGCTAGGCGCTAAAAGAGTGAAACAGAGTTTTATTAAGAACCTTCTTCAACCTAACTCGTCTGAAAACGGACTTAAGTAGACGTTACCAGAGTGAAACGGGGTTTAGTATCAATGCAGTTCCTTATTTCTTAAAACCTATTTCATTCTGTTTCACCCTGAATTAGACTATCCCAGGTTAAAATGGGTTTTAAGCGAAAAAATTTCGACTCGGGTCGATTTGAGTATCCACATGCAATTTTGATATATTTTATATTGTTTACTAATAATATATTTAAATAATATTTACGTTATTTTAATTTTTTTCTTATTTCGCCTAAAACGTCAACTGACATGTTTTGCCGACATATCAGTAGTAAAAATAATTATTTGAGTTTACAATGTTGAAACCTTTATGCTACAGCTTGTAGACTCTGTTACTGCTTAATGAACAGTAATGATCTTATATAACATCATTACATATGTAAGTAGTTTAAAGTTAATGACCACGTGTTTTGGCTTATTTGTAACCAATAAATAAAATAATTAAGATTAAATAAAAAATAATAAATATGTCAATAACGCCAAGAGTAGTGTAAGTATTTTTTATATATTAAATCAGTCAAAATTTTTTCATATAAAGTTTATATTCGTTGATTATTAGCGCTTAAGTATGGAATTAGCGGGAAGTTGCAGGGATGGCCTTTAGGGTCAACCGTTTTCCTAATTTTTTTAATTAGATACAGATAGTAACACTAATCAAATCATTTCAATTTATATTTCATGCTTGGAAGAAGTGAGTTATTAGCCAAAAGTAAGCAAGCTGATACAAATTTGTATTAAAAAAAAATGTTACCAATTTTAAAATTAAGTTAATAAAGTATCAAATTTTGAAAACTATAATTTTCTATTTTTTATTGGTTTTATTTGAATTCCTTACTCATTGATTGGCTATTTGGGTTAACGCGCGCGAAACACAGTCGATTCAAATCTTCAATCATTAGAAAAATACGAAAACTAAATAAATTAATTAATTTTCTAATAATGATATAAGTATTTATTATTTTTATAATTAACTTGTCATATAAACAAACTAATTACGAATAAAAAAAAATAAAACTGATCACATTTAGATAATAAAAAAATAAAGTATGACACGTTGGTTTTTGTTGATCAAATAATTTTTCTCCCCTCCGAGCGGAAAGCGTCAATTTTCCGCCCGCTGCGCTAAATGAAAATGCCGCTTTCCGCCTCCGTCGAGGAGAAAAATAGTATTCAAGTTTATATGACGAGGTAAAAAAATAAAAAATTTTATTTTTGTGATTATTTGTAAAAGAAGCTAACAATTGAAAAAAAAAAAAAAAAAAAATAGGCACCATTAGATAATTGAATATCGAAAAAATGCCTTTTTTAAAATTTAAAATACGATCATTTGTATTGTATATATGACATATTAAAATTTTAATTAATTAAAAATAAATAAGTAGAATTAATTAATATATCTTGCATAGAAACTGAATGAGTAAGAAGTAAGTAATTCATTGAAAGCAAATATCATAAGAAAAGTTCAATGCTTCTCAAATAAGTAGAGAAAAAACTATTTGTATATTTTATTGTTAATAATTAATTAATACTATCAGCAAATACAGATGTTAGTTGAGTAATTATTGAATTATTAAAAGTCTAAAAATCAAAACGGTTATACTTTGAATTTCCCGTCGCATTAGATGCATTATGCGCATGCGCGGATTTTAATTAATTTATAATTATTAATAACGACAATAAAATCATTAATATAAAAAAAAACATAGACCAATACAGATCTAACGATAAAGAATTCGATTTTGATAAAATTAACCAGCTTTTCATAGAATGAGGTGCTATTTTTTTTTTTTTTTAGTAAAAATTAAAAAAATTTTTTGTAAAAAAACTATGAGGGACCTAACGAAAATTTTGGTGGACCTATCCGGACCTAACGTAGACCTATCGATTAAGGTCATTTTTACTTCGCGAATCCTTGGATGAGGTGCTAAATTTGCACAGGTCCGATTTTCTCGCGGTTTGTGGCATTCAACGCAGTTTATTGAGCTCTTTGGAAAATCTTAGAGCGCGAACTGGTTTGTGACAGGGAATTTGAATTCCCGCGGGACTTAATTTTTTGATAATCGTGTCGCGGTGAGTAGGAGCTACTCTTTACCTTCGGAGCGCGATGAAGTAGTTGTACGACTCGTCACCGGGTCGTATACATCGCTGAGTCCTCACCGCTGTCCCCGGAAAATGAAGTGCGGGAGCGAACAAGAGGGAAGTTCTAGAGCCGGCGAGGAGGTTATAAAAACGCCGGTTGTTGTGTCAAGTGATCTTTTTTTGGTTTTCTTCACGTGAAATTCTGCAAGTACGGGTACAACTGTTGGTCCAGCGTGGGATATTCTCTGAGATAAGTAAGTATTTGATTTCTGAAGGCTTCACGAGTGGAACGAAGCGATTGAATTTTATTGTCTCGGAATTTCTATATAAAATTACTTGTCGTTAGGCCATTTGGCTGACGGTCTTTGTTTTATTTGAGATATTTATTTGCTGAAATTTCTAGGATAAATTTATCGAGGATAAGATTTGAGTTTGGAAGTAATCTTTGGTAATCTTTGGTGAATTAATTAGGAGGCTAAAATAATTAAATTTTAATTCCTGAGCGGCCATTTTATGTCAGTGAGTTTCGTACTTTAGTATTTATTGTCAAGGTTAATTAGTTAGTTTTGTCGCTGAACTTTTATATTGAAAATTAAATTTAATTGATTAATCGTTAATTTATTGGTAGAGAATTTATTACTAATTTATTATAGGCCTGTTGGCTATAATAAATTAATTTTAGTTAAGAATTTTCAAGACAAAATTTGAATAAGAAATGAAAATGCGTAATTAAGTCAGTAGAGGTCATTGAGACGCTTAGGATTATAACATTGATGGTTAGAAATTTTAAGAGAAATTAAATTTAGGCCGGTGGGTTAATTTAATTGAATTTTAGTTAGCCAGCGAATTATTTATTTTATTAAGAAAAATTAAAAATTGAAGTTATTTAGTAAGAAAATTTATGAGGGATTAAATTTAGTGCAACTGATTGATACGTGAAGAACTTTGCTGAAGAATTATGTATTAAGATAAGATTAAAAATTGGAATTTTAGTTGTTAGTGATTTAGATAATTGAATAATTAAGAAGTTTTTATTTGGTAAATTATGTTGTTAGTTATTCCGTCAGTTGGACGAGGGTTTAAGAAATTAAGAATCTAGATGCGTAATGGTCTATGATCGAATTAGGAAATTAAAGATAGATGCGTAATGGTCTAAAATTGAGTTAAGAAATTAAGAAGATAGATGCGTAATGGTCTATGATTGAATTAGGAAATTAAAGATAGATGCGTAATGGTCTAAAATTGAGTTAAGAAATTAAGAAGATAGATGTGTAATGATCTATGTTTAAAAGAATTTAATGATATTTAGTTGTAAGTTTTGGCAAGTGCCTGCGTAGGTGAGAGGTTTGCACAATTAAGTGATTGTTAGGTTAATCTTAAGGGCAATATTGTTAAGAAATTTTGTTAATTTTAAATTGGTTATTTTGAATAAATAATTGAATTATTAATTGTTAATAATTGTTTCTCAGCATTAATTTTACAGCCTTTCTCAACTTCTCACGACCCGATCTTTCCTTCTCATGCTCCCCGGTTTCTGGGACACCGAGTATAAAATCCCAGTGGCGCCTTTTTCAAAGAGGAAAGGGGTGACCAATTGGACAGGGCTAACCACCCCGTTACAGGTTAGACTAAGATTTTCATTGAAATTCTGAAAAAACATTTTTTTCAATTTTTTTCGACAACGATATCTCACGAACAAATCAACTGATTTTGACTGGACTGGTGGCGATCTACGTAGTTTTCTGATGTTAAGAGCTAATTAGTTTTTGGAATCGATCGGTAAAGCCGTTTAAAAGTTATTCTAAAAAAACTATATCGGAAAAAATTTTTTTTTGAAGTATTTTTGGGATTTCTCGGAATCTACCGGTCCAAACCCTTTCAAAATAACAGACAATCTAAGTTCGACGGAACTCTATAAAAACGCCACTAGTTTGATTCCAATCGGTTAAGCTGCTCAAAAGCTATAAGCAGTTTACATACGGCCAGTTTACACATACACACACACACGTGCGCGCACACACACACACACACACACACACACACACACACACACACACACACACACACACACACACACACACACACACACACACACACACACACACACACACACACACACACACACACACACACACACACACACACACACACACACACAATACGGACGTCATCGCGGAAACATTCGGGTAAGCTTCGTAGGACCTCAAAACGTCAACATTCGTTGGAAACTCGATTTTCGAAAAACGGGGTAAAACCGATAACTTCCCAACTTTTGAAAATTTTCAATTTTCTTAGCAGGAAGTTAGAAATTGAATACCAAGTTCGAAATGATTATTTTTCAAAAATTTTGTTATCTATGCATTTATCATAAATTTAAAAATAACAGTTCTAAAACAATGTCTATACAATATTTAAATAAAAAATTTTCGATTATGCCCGTATTCACTCTGGAAAATATTAAGTCTGAATTGTATACTCTATCCAATCAGAGTAGTAGGAAACGCTTTCATATACTCCAGGAAAACGTCCGCATTCAAGAGCCCCAAATGAAGCTATTCCGTATACTTTGTCATAATCCGCCAAAGGTCCACCCGAATCCCCTTGACAAGAATCGACGCCTTGTCCACCATAGCATAAGTGTTGATCTTCTATCAGCACTGTAGAATAAAGGGACATTTCACGACAACGGTTGTAAGGTACTCTCTTTACGGCAACGACTCGTAATTTTTTTGATATTTCCTGAAAATAAAATACGATAATGTCAACATAATTATCAATTCTTAGATCTGAAAATTAAATAAAGGGAAGTCATTTCAAACTATTCCATTATATCATAGAAACAAGTCTAAAAAACAGTTGACCCTGCAGACCATCTCTGGAACTTCCCACTACGTTGGAGCTCAAAAAGCTTGAAAAGTTTTGTGTTACGGAGTTTTGATCTCTTCAAGCTCCACAATACAACTGTTATACATTTCGAGCTCGAAAACCGACGAGTTTTATTAAGCTCAACAATGCAATAATTTTCTTTAGGAATTATCTGACGCAAAATTCTAAAGTTATGTGAAAAATATTACATAAAGCACCAAGGGAGGAAAGTAGGACATTCCAACCCACGTGTAAAATTATCTCCCGAACCGAAGGCGAGGGTGATAAACACGCAGATTGGGATATCCTACTTTTTTCGCTGGCGCGTATACTATTTTTCATCATGTTTGTAACCAAAAGTTTAAACTTAGTGCTTTTGTTTTTGTGGGAAGATTAGTGCAAATGTCAAGCTCTTCATTTGTTTGTAGATGTTATTCCATAAGGTAAAAGTTGCACTTTCTTCTCGCAAAACAGGGCAAATTTTTCACAATGATATCTATTTTAAAAATCAATGTCAGATAACCTCCTCAGAAAAGTTGAAAAATCCGAGATGACATGGCACTAGCGCTAATGTTATCATGAAACATTGAAAGAATAAATATTAATAATTTTTGATAAAAAACAATGGAATAATTGAGAAAATTAAATATATACACTGATAAAAAAATTAACTTGACTCAAGAGCCAAAATCTTGAATCAAGAATACCATTTTGAAGAAAATGATTTTTTCGAGTCAAGAGAATAAATTCATGAGACAAGAAAAATTTACTTAAATCAAGAATAATTTCTTGACTCAAGAATTCATTCTCTTGACTCAAGAAAATTATTTTCTTCAAAATGGTATTCTTGGTTCAAGATTGTGGCTCTTGAGTCAAGTTAATTTTTTTATCAGTGTAACAGTAAGATAATAAACTACAATTATTTTTAGGGAATGGCTCTTCACACCGTTGTTGCACGCGCAACTTGCATGTTAAATTCTATACCACATTGTATTACTTCAATTTTTAAATAATCTTTATGGTATAGTGTGATATAGAATTTAACATGCAAGTTGCGCGCGCAACAACGGTGTGAATAGCCTCAGGCTTATGTTTATTACTTGAACTGACATGTCGATTTCAAGATTTATTTATTACAATAAAACACGAAGGATTCACATTACTATTTATAATTCAGTTTATTCTCAAATGATTAAAAACTTATGAAGGAAAAAGTGAGCCGATCAATAATGTTTATCGATAGTTATTGCACAGTAAAAAATTTTTCGTCAAATTTAACACAAAAATTTGTGTTGATGACTTTTTTTACACAATCTGTGTTGAATCAACACTCTATTGTGTTGAATCAACATACTAAAATGTTAAATTCTACACACTAAAATGTTAAATTCTACACAAACATTTTTACACTTTACAAAATGACGAAAAATTTTTTACTGTGTGTGTTTCTTATAAAGCGAATTATTTATTGATGAAACTGACTTTTTGGGTTGTAATTGTGTTTATTAATAAATTGAATGCAAATTATGCTAGGAATAGCTATAAATTAATTTTCTTTATGTTTGTAAATTCCTTGTTTCTTTCTGACAACTGCAAACAATAACAAATAATTTCTGCGAAATTTGACGAGAAATTTTAATTTGATAGAAAGACTCAACTAGCTAGTTTAAATAAGTTATGCAAACTTACTTTATATTCAGTTAGACCCCATCCTGAGACCCAGAGTATGTCAGGAATTAGATCATTAACTTTAGGCATTTTGGCTGGTCTTATTGTTGAAGAAAATTGAAATTGTGGAGTAACTTTAATGAGAATTACATCATTTCTGGGTATACCTTTACCTTCAAGCCTATTTTTGGGATTTAACCTCGTAACTCTGGATAAATAATGCATATAACCTTTGTAGTAATATATAGACCCTGCTCGAACATTGTAATAATGCATTATTTTTTCATTTGGATGACTGAAATCAAAGAGAATTCAAAACGTTTCTTTAAGTAAGCATCTATCAATTTTACACAATTTATAATACGCATCAGAGTGCTCTACAAAAATTCTTTGCGGCTTCTCTTTGCAACTCTTTTTATTGTTATACTCTTATTACTTCTCGGAAACAAGGTAATTTCTATAATATTCTACAGATATTTTAGTGAAAATTGATTCTGCATGGCAATCTCTAAAAATTGAGTTTATATAACAGAAATGGAAAAAAAAAATAAAAAACTAAAACTGCTTTCCGTCAAACAATAGAAAAGTGTTTTTCAGAGGGGGAAATCCTTTTTGCGGATTCCAGGCATAGCTGTTTCGCCTGGGTATGTGAAGACTCGATGCAGCGTCATACTAAAACTCGACGCTAACGCCCCTACTCACTAAACCCTAAACCCCTTTTCTTCTTTCCTCTAATCCCTCATGGGAACCGCCGTCAGGCATTACTTCGTGAGGGGAGGAACTAGCTACTGCTCTTCCTTCTAGTGGCTAAGGTGTTAACTACCTTCCTTCTATCTTCTGATATTTGCTCTTCTTCTTTCGGTGGAACGCAAGTCTTTGAGGACTTCTGTTGCAAACGTGCTGGTAGCGTTCCAGGCAGCTTCTGATGACAACATTGCTTCCACTAGTGAATCCGGTTGCATTCTCTGGTTCAGGATCCTCTCCAACTCTTTACACTGTGGTTTGAAACGAGGACATACAAAGAGGACGTGCTCCGCATCTTCAGCAACTCCTGGGCAGGACGGGCACTCCGAAGAGTTATCGTGCTTAAAGCGGTGTAGATACTCTCGAAAACAACCGTGTCCCGAAAACATCTGCGTAAGATAGTAATTGACCTTGCCGTGATTCCGGTTAAGCCAAATGTCGATCCGAGGTATGAGGCGATGCGTCTACCTACCCTTCTCTGCAGCATCCCATTGTAGTTGCCATCGGCCTATGCTGTTCTGCCATTCTTCAATTCTAAGTTCTTCAGGGCTCAGTGCAGTTGACTTTTTCGTTGGTAAAGGGCTCGTCTTTCCTCTGCTAGAACTCTAAGAGGTAGGGTTCCGGCAATGACGCACACTGCTTCTTCTGATATAGTGCGGAAGGCACTAGCTACTCGTAGGGCACTCAGTCGATATACTGGTCCAGCTTTTCTCCATGATTTCTGGGTTTCCAGTGCATCAGCCCAAATAAATATTCCGTAAGTGAGCACTGATGTGACTACTGATAACAATAGTAGCCTTCTGCTCTGCATTGGGCTTCCGATGATAGGCATCAGCCGTGCGAGACTAGTACTCACTAGTGACGCTTTGGCACTGACGTGTTCCACCTGCTGCTTGAAGTTGAGTCGGGCATCCAGCATCACTCTCAGATAACGGATAAATGGTTGTGATGTTATTTCTTGTTCTCCGACTCTCAACTTGATGGTTTCTACCGTTTTTCTACGAGTGATGAGCACTGCCTCGGTTTTATGCTTGGCTAGCTGCAAGTTCATCATGTCCATCCACAAATTGACTCGTCTGAATGTAATATTAAATGCCATTTCTATCTCTTCGAGGTGCTTTGCGACGATCACGACAGCTACGTCATCCGCATATGCTACAAGTTTGACTCGTACACTTCCGTACCGTTCTTCGTGTCATATTTCAGAACCCTATTCGTGAAGTAGCTCGCTACCATTCTGCGAAGGTATCCTGGTACGTTTTTTTCTTCTAGAGCCCGCATAACGCAGTCCCAGTTAGCGGAGTTGAAGGCATTCTTGATGTCCAAAACAGCCACCAAGCAGTATTTCTTCTTTCCACCCTTCCATCTCGTTCCGGCGATTGCATCCTTGGCTGTATCAACAACCAATTTGATCGTATCCAGAGTTGACCGTCCTTTTCGGAAACCAAACTGGTTCTCTGCCAGGAGTGGATCGACTACAGCCTCTATTCTCTGATGAATAATGCGCTCGAATATCTTGCCGGCCGTGTCTAACATGCAGAGTGGTCGAGAAGATGACGGTTCTTCCGGCGGCTTTTTCCACTTCGGAAGTAGCACTAGCCGTTGCTGTTTCCACTTCTGGGGAAAAGTCCCCTCCTTCAGGCATGTATCGTAAACGTCCAGGAATAATGCCGGTCCTGCCCTAAGGATTGATTTCAGGGCAATATTAGGGATTCCGTCCAATCCCGGTACCTTATTATTCCCTACTCGATTGCCTGCCTCTATCAACTCGTCCAACGTGATAATTGAGATGTCTTCAGGGTTTAGCTGCTCCAACTTGTAGGTGAATACCGGCTGTTGGGGAAACAGTGCAGTAACTCTAGGTCTTCTCTAGGAGCTGTGGACACGTAGGTGATGGCATTGGCTGGCATTTCAGGTGGGTCATAACCACCTTATACGGTCTGCCCCATGGATCTTTCTCTACTTCTGCGACCAGTTCCTTCCAGCAGCGTCTTTTGCTTTCTTTAATGGCTCTGTTTAGTTCTCGACGGGCCTTTTTATACTCTGCCAACAGCTCTGCGGAGTTAGGTCGTCTGTAGCTACGCTGAGACTTTCTTCTTTTTTTAAGACACTCTGAACGTAGAATGCTAATGTGATCGTTCCGCCAGTGCACCGAAGGTCTTGAATTCATGCCACGTTTCCGAGACATACTAGCGTCGCAAGCCTGGGTGACTCTTCTCATTAGGTCCTTGGTCTTCTCTTCAGCAGTTTCTACGATGATCAGATCGCACTCTAGGGCTACTACTAAAGCAGTGAGGTCGAGAGATTTAACTGTCCACCCAACCGCGCTGGCGTTCCTGTTGACTCTTGTTAGATTCTGGCCAATTGATATTTCCCATAGTATCGCACTATGGTCATTGGCTGTGTAGATGTTCAATACTTTCCAAGAAAAACCTCTTCGAGCTAAGCAACTGCTGACAAATGTAAGGTCGACAATTGAGTTTGCCTTTCCCGTAGTATACGTTGGCGTGTCACCGGTGTTAAGAAGGATCACGTCCAGTGTGGCCATTGTCTCGAGAAGTGCTTTTCCACGTGTATTAGTGAACTTGCTGCCGCAGTCTGCTGCCCAGGAATTGAAGTCACCAGCTTGCGTCCTCAGTTAGCCGATCAAGGAAGTCTTCAAACTATTCATTAGAGAGACTAGGTGGTGCATAGCAACTGTAAAAGCGGAGGCCATCTACCCATGCTGCTACGAAGCCGGCTTCCTTATTGTTGACTGTTCTTGGAAAAGGACATTTCCCGCAGGACCAGATGACGGCTTTGTTAGTGCTGTCGGATTCCCAGGGTTGGTTACTCAGGTGTCTTTGATTGCCTCTAATGGGAGAGGTGATTTTGATTGCCTCTAGTGGGATTTCACAACTTTCTCCAGCTTCCCTCTTTAGAGCGGTCTGAATATGCTCTTTCGTCGTGTCGTCATCGACATCTCGGATCTCGATGGTCTCCTGTGGTCCTTTGCAGATCACTTTGGCCTCCTCTTTAAGGATGTCTGCGATCGTCTTTTGGAGGGCATGATCAGTGCGTCGGGTCTGATCCATTTGCGTGGTTTTTTCCACTTAGGTTCTGGCCTGAGCTCCTTCGGCGGCTGCTTTGAGAGTTGCTCTCTAGCTAACTTCCTCTTCTCCTTCTTAGACAGTACTTTTTCCCAATCAGTCACCTTCTTAGGTTCGTCGCCCTGCCCTGCCAGTCGTTGGGGAGGGCTTTTTTTCAAGTCCTTCTTCTATGTTACTTTGTCGGTTGGCTCTGGCGAATTTCGGTCCTTTCTCTTTCCAGGCCTTGTGTCAGTTTCATTCTTGTTCTCAGCAGTAGATTCGCCGTCACCGTCGGCTCCAGTGTCCATTGCTTCTTCCGTCTTAACTTTAGTTTGAATGAGTCGTCGTGATGACTTCCATTCCTCGTCCAGTTTCTTGAATCTTCCGAGAGCATTGACTACACCGATTGTCTTGGTCTTTATCTCTTTGTGGATATTGACCTTAGTTTGGACAAACTCTGCAGCTCAATGGTCAGCTTTTCAAGGCGCTCCAGCGCTTGCGTTCTCTTCATTTCAGCGCTTGCTTCAATCGCTGTTTGTTGGGCATGAAGCCTGTTTCCACTCTTGTTTGATTCCTGTAAATTACTCATACTTTTTGATTTACCAGCGCATCGTACGGAGTGGAGCGGGTTATCATAACTAGGAACGGGTGTACCCTCGGAGATAGTACTCCTACCCCAGTTCCCTGAGGCCTAGCCGACACTTAGCCAGTCCCGGAATACACGGACGGACTAGACTCGCTCGGGGCGGTGAAAATTCCGATCTCTAACACTCACTGCGTACTTCCTGATCAAGGCCCGAAGTGGCTGGCTCCTGATCCGCTACTGCAACTTACACCTCGGCAGAGCAAGCTCACATCAGCCGTAGCCTGCATCGTCGGAAATAATCGACACGGGTTCCGGACACTCCCAGTGAGTTACAGCAGGGAACGATCGTCTTGCTAGGTCAGTTAGTGTGACCAACTCATTAAAGGAGGGGGGGGGGAGTTTTGTCCACGGAAGCGTATTTTATTTGGCTCCTACCCTCTGTACCTCATCAACTAAGAGACCTAGTGTCATCCAAGGACAGCGAGCGTTCTCCCATCCACTACGGGGAGACGCGCCTGGTAGCAGTTTCTCCTCTGCCGCAGGCGCGCGCGCGCGCGTGTGTGTGTGTGTGTGTGTGTGTGTGTGTGTGTGGGTGTGTGGGTGTAAACCTCTTATAACTTCTGAACGGCTTGACCGATTTGATCGCAGTTAGTGTCATTCAAAAGGACTTTGCCACACTTAAATTTCCTGTAAGTTGGAACCAATTCAGACCGTTAGATTTCGAGAAATTGCAAGAAAGGTGAAAAAAAGTTGTTTTTTTTTTTTCATTTTTTCAAAATATCACCGAATTGGCTGAACCGATCGACCTCAAGAACTAATCAGCTCTAAACCTTGAAAACCCGCATCGATCGCCGGCAAAAGCGTCAGAATCAGTTGATGCGTTCGTGAGATATCGTTGTCAAAAAAAATTGAAAAAAGTGTTTTTTCTTAATAACTTCGGAATGTTTCATCAGATCAATTTTTTGTTGCAAATTATTTATAGAGCTTAAAAAACTACATTGACCGCCGCCAACTGCGTGAAAATCGGTTGATTTATTCGAAAGTTATAGCAGTTTGAAAATTAAAAAAATCGTGTTTCATCGAACTTTGATAAGATTCTTGAGCTCAAAGAGCTCAAAAGCATAGGAAAGCTATCTCTTTGAGTTTGGAGAGCTCAAAATAACACATAAATTGTATTTTTGAGCTCGAAGAGCTCAAAAACGTCATAAGTGCAATTTTAAGCACTTAGGTATGGAATTAGCGGGAAGTTGCAGGGATGGCCTTCAGGGTCAACCGTTTACCTGATTTTCTTTCAATTATTTTTATTTAATAACTCCAGTTTGTCAATCAGCGATTAAATATCGTTTAATTATAATTAATGCAAAACTGAATTGATACTTATTTCCTTACTATATATAAAATATATATTGTTAATTTTTATTTTCTAAAATGTATGTGCGTTATAGGAATAGTTAGAGGTTAATTAACTGAATAAAAGAAGTATGGCAAAGTATTGAACGTAGAAGTTACGTAGATAAATGACAATAATAAATTTTCTTTTTTTTCTCACTCAACTGTATGAATTAACATAGTAATTTGTTTTTTTCTCAAAAATTTAATGTGTATTATGAATCATGCACTATTAAATTTTCCAAATTTTTTTTATATGATAACTAATTCAAGGATACATAAATAGTATATTACACATCTAGGGCAGTAAAATAAGAAAGCCTCAGATCACATGTTTATTGACCTCAGCTTTGCCTCGGACAATACATGTGATCTGAGACATTTCTTATTTTACTGCCCTAGATGTATAATATACTATTGATCAGTATCATACAACTTGCATCGCTTATCTATAACATTAATTTTTTGAAGCAACTTTCTCCTCTTATTGATAAAAGAATAATTTAGTGTAATATAAAATTTACATGCAATGTTGAGCAGTCAGTACCCAAGA
This sequence comes from Cotesia glomerata, assembly GCF_020080835.1. NCBI lineage: Eukaryota > Metazoa > Arthropoda > Insecta > Hymenoptera > Braconidae > Cotesia > Cotesia glomerata. The sequence continues at coordinate 19,171,057 of NC_058162.1, forward strand.
TGCGGACATTATTGTTCCACCACAGATAAAATTACTTCCAAAGTGAATTGATGCCATAAATGGTCGGTGTTGAATATCTAATATTTGCCCATTGATTATTTTCAGACGTGTATTATTCATCAGTCTGCTATTAGTTTTTCCAATTGTACTGCCTTTGAAAAATTAGTTAAATTAAATTTTTTTTATTAAAAACTTATTGATTTAAAACGGGTCCTATCTTTTTCACTCCTTGCACTCATCGAAATAAACCGTACTATCTTTGTCACACTCGCAACAGCAAAGCTATTGCAGATTCATGAATTGTTCTTAACCAAATGAAAATTCCATAAAAAACGCTCCAATAGAAAATAGATAATTGAATAATCGATCGAGTAACAGAAAGTTTTTTCTAAAATTTTTCTTTGTTTGCGAGAAATTCACGAAGCTGCAGTAGCTGGGATCGGCTCTTAAGAAATATTCTGTTAATTAATACACGATTATTAGATTATTACTTAGTACAAAAGTCAAACACAGTAAGATGAACATCTTCTGTCTAGTCAACTAAGACCGGAATGACACATTTTTTTATTATCGCTTTCTATATTTTTTCTCAGTACTATAAACTGTCAGAGTGAATAATGTCGAAAAAGCAATAAATCCATCATTGAATCTTAATGAGCGCAGACATCAGACATGATGAGCAATAAAAAGGAAGAGATAAAAATACGTAGAACTTGAAAGTGTGCATTGAACAAATCTCTAGATAACTAAATCATCTATTTATCACTTTTTTTTTTGTCATAAAACAGATATATCTAAGTATTCGCATGTAAAGATTAACATACACTCAATAGATTATGTACCAACCTTCAAAACGTTTGACTATTTTTTTCTTGATAATTTATTAAGAAAAAAAAATGAAATTAAAATGAATTATTATACTTGAGCCGATCAATGTTTGGTGATATTCATTTCATTTGGGGATGGCAGACCACACGGAAAGAAAAAAGTGGAAATCATTCCTATAATTTTAATGAAATGTTTTCCCATACCATTTTAGGAGCAATTACTTAGATTATGGTAATTCTACCCATAATTTTTGGGAAATGTTTCTATAATATTATCAGAATGGTTTCCGTAATTATAGGAATAAGTGCCAGATATTATAGAAGCCATTTCCGTATATTATAGGAACCATTTCTATAATATCATGGGAAACATTCCTGTAATTTTATAGTGATGATGCCTATAATATTGAAATACTATTTTTTCACGCAACAGTACAAGAATCACTTTTCTAATCTATAGAAGTTTCTGTGAAGATGAAAATTTAATGTTATATTACACTCGTAATAAAATATTTTATTGATCATTCGACTAATTTAGAGCCAGTTTCTCAGCCCTGGGTTTAAGTATTTTATCATGGTGAATATTATATATCTATATATAATGTATATAGATATATAATATATATAGATATTAAGAGAAGGAAATTTCCAATAAAAAAGTCCTCACTCCCGGAACTCTATCTCCACTATTTATAATTTTAATTTAACGTTGAAAATAGGGCTTCGCGCGGCTGTTACAGCATGCGCGCGCTGCCGATAAAGAGAGTTCAGCAATAAAAATAATTTTTTTATAACATAAAATGTGATTTTAAAAATTTAAAAAAATTCTAGTATCTTCTTAACACTTGAAAGAATCGAGCCCTGAAGAAAACAAAGTTTAATCACAATTTTTCAAAAAGTTATTCAATTGTTAACTAACAAATTTTTTCCAAATCTCTGTTGGCATCAACAATGGGATGAAAGGTATAAATAATTGGCCTATAAATTTTAAACCGTGGAGCCCTTTTGATATATATATATATATATATATTAGGGTGTGCCAAAAAAAGACGATATTTTTTTTTTTTCACTCTTAGCCCAAAATATGATAGGATATGTCTAAACAAAAATTCTGTCAAAAGGCCAGCTCTTAATTTCAATTTTAAGAGCTCCTTCATCGAACTTTAAGTTTTCCCATATAAATAACATGGAAAGTACGGTTTTAAACAGTATTTTACCCTGCAAGCTGTGAAGAAAATTTTTTTTGATAAAATGAATGATTGGACCTTTTTAAGCATTAAATTTCTGAGAAAAAATTTCATTGAGTCATAAATCAATCGTCATTATTTAAGTTTTTACGGATCTTTGAAATTTGAATTTTTTGGAAATTTTACGTTTTTTGCATTTAACAGCCAAACTATTGGAGATAGAAAAAAAAATCAAAGAGCAATTTTGTAGTTCGTTTGATGTTCTATAACAAAGTTCTTAACAATTTTTTTGTATAATCAATAACAAAAAAGCTACAGACCTACAAAGTTTTGTTTTTATTATTTTTCACTTTTTTCAATTGAACTATCGATGATATAGAACAAAAAATTTAGTATAAATTTTTTAGTATATCAAATCTGCAACAAAATTGTATAGGTGAGATTTTTCGTATTATTGATGGTTAAAAGTTACAGGCTCAACAAATTCTATTTTTATGATTTTTCATCTATATCATGTAGTATATCAATAATATATATAAAAAATTAATAATAAATATAAAGTACATTCAATTTTTTACAAATTTATGCTTGGTAAACTTTATATACTGTCTGCAGTTCCTAGATCAAAAATTGTTTACTAAAATCCAGTAAGAATCAGAAGAACTACTATAAGAATTTGTGAAATAGAACCCTCCTTCAAGTTGTTTACTATGACTAGATTATTATAATTATGGTTTATGATGAAATATACACGATTAGATTAAATAATGATGATAATAAATTTATAATTACTTTGCAAATGAAACAGATAAAAAAGTTTTTTATAGTTTTGATTATATATTTAGACTCTAAAGAAATATGTTTCCTTTTCAATATCAATTAATCGCAATTTAACCTCTCCGTTTAAAAACTCAACATTTCAAAATACTATTTTTTGTCTCTCGTTCAAGCAGTTATTGATGAAAGTACCGCCTTTCAAATATCACTAAAAATTAAAAAATTCATTTGCTCCTTTAGACTTTTGACTAGTAGTCGAATTTAACTAATACTGAAAACTGACATGAGATTTAATACTAGATCATAGTGGTTTTTTCAGATAACAAATGACTATTCGTTGTAATGTATAATTTGATCGTAATTTTTGAAATAATTTTCTAAAACTTAATGAACATTTTTATATTCCAGAAAAAGCATGACAGAGATGATTATAAAGAGCTTTTGGAATTAGTGTTAATATTCTTAGGTGGTACTCCGAAAAACGGGATCAAATTTAGAGCTCCAGGACCAAATCATCATGCAAGATGGATGGCTAAGGCTCTATATGCTTTAAAAATCTTCATTTTTAAAAAACAGTTTAAAGTCAATGCAACTGAAGTAAATGAGATATGTCTGCTTATTTCTAGTTAATTTCTACACGGTTTCATGGTTTAATGCACCTTCTGCGATAAAGTCATCCTATCAAGATTTGAATCTAATCAAAAATCTTTATGAATTCCGTTCTGTCCATAAAAAAATGTCTGAAGCAGCAACGGTGACATTTTCAAGACACTTATGGTACTTGTCAGAAGAGTTGGTCGGGTTAGCTTTGTTTGATGACAGAGTTTCCTTACATGCTAAGAGACAAACCGTAACTGCAATAAAAACGCGAGAAAGTAATGCTTCGAATTCAAAAAAATTTATCGTCAAAGACGTAAGCTTATTATTATCGAAAAACATCGAAGATTTTGCTAGCAAGCAATCTCTATTTTTGTTTGAGCAGTATCAATTACCGTATCAATTTATGGACAAGGATCCAGAGCTCTGGGCATTTGATCAAGATTATCTACATTGCAAATCTGTGTTTTCAGACTTAAAAGTTGTCAACGATCTCGCTGAAAGAGGTGTTGCATTAATCCAGGACTACAACAACTGCTTAACGAGAAATGAAGAACAAAAACAATATTTATTGTAAGTTGTCGAAGAACACAGAAAAAAATTTCCTTACGTTACCAAAAATAAAATTGTAGCTACTTATTCAAAGAAATAAAAAAAAATTTAACTACACGATTGAAACTATGATAATCGTTTTTGTCTGTTATTTTTATTAAGTGATTATAAATTTATTATCATCATTATTTAATCTAATCGTGTAAATTTTATCATGAACCAAAATTATAATAATCTAGTCATAGTAATCAACTTGAAGGAGGGTTCTATTTCACAAATTCTTATTGTAGTTTTTCTGATTCTTACTGGAATTTAGTAAACAATTTTTGATCTAGGAATCTCAATCTTGCTGATTAAAAAAATTAACCATTTGTCTCGATAATCACTCAATTTGTATTCATTGAATATTTCTTTAACGCAAAACATTACTGAAGTAACAATAATATTGTAACGATATTGAACTGCAGACAGTATATAAAGTTTACCAAGCATAAATTTGTAAAAAATTGAATGTACTTTATATTTCTTATTAATTTTTTATATATATTATTGATATACTACATGATATAGATGAAAAATCACAAAAATAGAATTTGTTGAGCCTGTAACTTTTAACCATCAATAATACGAAAAATCTCACCTATACAATTTTGTTGCAAATTTGATATACTAAAAAATTTATACTAAATTTTTTGTTCTATATCATCGATAGTTCAATTGAAAAAAAGTGAAAAATAATAAAAACAAAACTTTGTAGGTCTGTAGCTTTTTTGTTATTGATTATACAAAAAAATTGTTAAGAACTTTGTTATAGAGCATCAAACGAACTACAAAATTGCTATTTAATTTTTTTTCTATCTCCAATAGTTTGGCTGTTAAATGCAAAAAACGTAAAATTTTCAAAAAATTCAAATTTCAAAGATCCGTAAAAACTTAAATAATGACGATTGATTTATGACTCAATGAAATTTTTTCTCAGAAATTTAATGCTTAAAAAGGTCCAATCATTCATTTTATCAAAAAAAATTTTCTTCACAGCTTTCAGGGTAAAATACTGTTTAAGACCGTACTTTCCATGTTATTTATATGGGAAAACTTAAAGTTCGATGAAGGAGCTCTTAAAATTGAAATTAAGAGATGGCCTTTTGACAGAATTTTTGTTTAGACATATCCTATCATATTTTGGGCTAAGAGTGAAAAAAAAAAATTAGGAAAACGGTTGACCCTGAAGGCCATCCCTGCAACTTCCCGCTACTTTCGTAATTAAGCGCTCAACATCGCACATTACGTTTTTAAACTCAAAGAGCTCGAAAAACATAATTTTTGTGTAATTTTGAGCTTTCCGAGCTCAAAAGTCTGATAGAAGTTTAATAAAACACTATTTTTTGAATTTTCAAACCGCAATAACTTTTGAATGAATGAACCGATTTTCAGGCGGTTGGCAACATTCGACGCAGTTTTTCAGATTCTATGATACATTTTTAAACACAAATTGATTAAGAGCTGATTAGTTTTTGGAATTGATCGGTCGAGCCGTTTAAAAGTTATTCGGAAAAAACCACATTTGGAAAAAAATTTTTTCGCAGTTTTTCTAAGATTTCTCAAAATCTATCGGCCCAAATCAGTCCAACTTGTATTTAAAATCTAAGTTTAGTCGAAGCCTTTCGAATGGCACCAACCGCGATCAAACCGGTCAAGCCGTTCAAAAGTTATGAGAGGTTTACACACACACACACACACACACACACACACACACACACACACACACACACACACACACACACACACACACATCCGTACATACATACAGACACTTTCGCGGGAATCGTCAGGGAAGCTTCCTAAGACCTCAAAACGTCGAGATTTGACGAAAACTCGATTTTTGAAAAACGGGGTAAAAACAATAACATCCCGATTTTTGGAAATTTTCAATTTTTCTAGCAGGAAGTTAAAAGAAGTGTGTAAAGGTCAAGACATTATTAAAAATGATAACAAAATTTTGAGGCCTGTCCTCAGAAGTTTTAGCAATCTATGCTATAGTAATATGTATAAATTTCGAAGAATGTCTTGAAAATAAGTGGAAATTTTCAGCACAGACCTGAAAATATATATATGGTCTCAAAGTGCACATAAGTCCTCAAACAATACATTCGCTCGAAATTGTATCAAAATTTTGAACTCATGTCCTTGAATTATAAGGAATGCTTTAAACATTGGAGACAGTCTTCGAAATTTTAACTTTGAAATTTATATATAAAAAAAAAAAAACTCTCATCCCCGATTGCCAATTGTATTTTTAACGTAATTAAAGAAAAAAAATAGGGTGTCTCAAACTATACGTTACACATATATATATATATATATATACATATAGACACAGTGACAACATCGCGAGGGTAGTCAGGGAAGCTTCCTATGACCTTAAAACGTCGAGATCTGATGAAAACTCGATTTTTTCAAAACAGGGTGAAAACAATAACTTCCTAATTTTTGAAAATCTTCGATTTTGTTAGTGGGAAGTTAAAAATGTCGCAGTGATTTTAAAAAAACACTTGTTTTCAAATCTTTTATTGACGATATCTTTTGAACTAATTAACCGATTTCTACGTTTTTGGCGGCAATCGACGCGGTTTTTTAAGCTCTATAAATTATGCATCAAAAGTGATCCGAGAAGAAATGACGAAGTTATGTGAAAAAAACACTTTTTTCGGTTTTTTTCGGTTTTCTTTCGTTCACGCTATCTCTCGAACGAATCAACCGATTTTGATCGGGTTGACGCCGATCGGCGTGGTTTTTCAAGCTTAAGGGCGGATTAGTTTTTGAAGTTGATCGATAGAGCCGTTTAAAAGATATTCCAAAAAAACTACTTTCAAAAATGATTTTTTTCTTATTTTTTTTAAGATTTTTCAAGATTTCTTAAAATCTATCGGTCCGAATCGGTTCAAATTCTCAGGAAATCTAAGTTCAGCGTAGCCCTTTCGAATGGCACCAACCGCGATGAAATCGGTTCAACCGTTCAAAAGTTATAAGCGAGTCACATAGTCACACACACACACACACACACACACACACACACACACACACACACACACACACACACATACATACATACAGACATAGTGACAACATCGCGGGGGTAGTCAGGGAAGCTTCCTGTGACCTTCAAACGTCGAGATCTGATGAAAACTCGATTTTTGCCAAACGGGGTAAAAACAATAACTTCCCGATTTTTGAAAATCTGAGATTTTTAGCGGGAAGTTAAAAAAATATCGTCTTTGTTTGGCACACCCTAATATATATATATACTTTATAAGATCCTGCGATAATTTTTCATAAAAGTTTAGTAATTTACAAATTATGATTTTTTATAACTATTGAAAAATTAAAAATCTAAAAAATGTTGATAAAATTTTTTTTTTCAATTAATATTTAGCTATGCATGTTTTCACATTAAACAATAGCAGTAATTAACATAGGTTATAAATTTTTCAAGTAATTTGTTTATAAAATTGTTTTAAACAAATAGAGAAATTCAATATTTTTGAAAATTTTTTTTTGTTATTTGGTTGTCCACAGAAAATTATAATTAAAAAAAAAAAATTTTCTTAATTATAATTTTTAATTGTTTAAAAACGATTTTTTTATATTTCGATTGTTTAAATAATTAGTTAAGAAAAAATTTTGCTTCTAAAAATTATAATTTACACTTTTAAATAGTTTGGCAAAAAAAAAAATTTTTATATTAATTATTTAATTGTTTATTAGTTTAACAATTTGTTATAAACAAATATTGACCAGCGTTATATTTTTTTTCTGAAGCAGAAAAAAATTATAAAAACAGCTATATATAAAAAAGTGCAAAAAAAAATTTTTTGTATTTATTATAATATTTTTTAATATCATACAGTACGGTAATCATAGCGCCTACTTGATTTGTCAATTAAAAAATTGATATATCTTTTAAACTATTAGAGATACGATAAAGGACATTCAAGTCTTTTTTATAGAGAATGAATGTTTCTTTTAGATGAATCTAAGATCAAGTTCTTATCTATTGTTTATTAGCTATTAGATGCATTTGTTTATAAAAATTCTGTATTTTTTTATTTTTTCTTATCTTTTGTGATCTTTAACTTGTTAAATTATGCAGATACAGCAAAAAACCTTATAACAATTTTGTTAAGGGATAAATTATCTAACAAATTATTAATTAATCATACTTTTATTGCTAATTGTTTAAACAATATACTTACTGTGTTTGGTGTTCATTTGACTGAAGCTCCGTAGAACATAAATGTATTCTATTTTATAACGTAAAAAATGAAAATTCTTTTTGTGTATATTATACGTTTATATTTGACGTGTATATTATACGTTTAGATTTGACGTTTTCTTTTTTTTCTTTTCAAAGGAGAAATTCATGAAGTACTTGGTTCATGAACGTTAGAAGTCCGAGAACAAGTTAAAGATCACAAAAGATACGAAAAAATAAAAAAATACAGAATTTTTATAAACAAATGCATCTAATAGCTAATAAACAATAGATACGAACTTGATCTTAGATTCATCTGAAAGAAAAATTCATTCTCTATAAAAAAGACCAGAATGTCCTTTATCGTATCTCTAATAGTTTAAAAGATACATCAATTTTTTAATTAACAAATCAAGTAGGCGCTATAATTACTGTACCGTATATTAAAAAGTATTATAGTCCAAACTTAGATTTTTTATACAATTTGGATCAATTTGGACCGATAGATTTTGAAAAATCTGAAAAAAACTGAAAAAAAAATTTTTTCAAAAGTGGTTTTTTTGGAATAACTTTCGAACAACTTTATCGATCAACTCCAAAAACTAATCAGCTTTTAACCTTAAAAAATCACGTCGATCGCCGCTAATTTGGTCAAAATCGGCTAATTCGTTCGAGAGATATCGTGCAGGAAAGAAAACCCAAAAAAGTGTTTTTTCGGAATTACTCCGAAATTACTAGTTTGATCAATATAAACTTAAAAATTTATCATAAGGCTTAAAAAACTACGTCGAATGCCGCCAACCACGTGAAAATCGTTTCATTCATTCAAAAGTTATTGCGGTTTGAAAACTCAAAAAATAGTGTTTTATCAACCTTCCATCAAACTTTTGAGCTTGAAAGCTCAAAAACATAGAAAAGTTATCTTTTTGAGCTCGAAGAGCTTAAAACAACATATAAATTGTATTTTTGAGCTCGAAGAGCTCAAAAACGTCGTAAGTGCAATTTTAAGCGCCCAGGTATGGAATTAGCGGGAAGTTGCAGGGATGGCCTTCAGGGTCAACCGTTTTCCTAATTTTTTTCTTTACAAAAAGATATAAAATGAAAAAATTAAAAAATCTAAGTAACCGATATGATTGTATATGATTTTCGGAAGTGTGTGTGTGTGTGTGTGTGTGTGTGTGTGTGTGTGTGTGTGTGTGTGTGTGTGTGAAAGTATGCGAACCGCTTATAACTTTTGAACAGCTCATCCGATTTTATCGCGGTTGGTGCCATTTGAAAGGGCTTAGCCAAACTTAGATTTTGAGTATAATTTGGACCTATTCAGATCAGTAGATTTTGAGAAATCTTAAAAAAACTAAGAAAAAAAATTTTTTCAAATGTGGTTTTTTAACTTCCCGCTAAGAAAATCGAAGATTTTCAAAAATCGGGAAGTTATTGTTTTCACCCCGTTTTGCAAAAATCGAGTTTTCACCAGATCTCGACGGTTGAAGGTCACAGGAAGCTTCCCTGACTATCCCCCCGAGGTTGTCACGGTGTATGTATGTATGTGTATGTATGTGTGTGTGTGTGTGTGTGTGTGTGTGTGTGTGTGTGTGTGTGTGTGTGTGTGTGTGTGTGTGTGTGTGTGTGTGTGTGTGTGTGTGTGTGTGTGTGTGTGTGTGTGAAAGTATGTGAACCGCTTATAACTTTCAAACGGCTTGACCGATTTCATCGCAGTTGGTGCCATTCGAAAGGGCTTGACCAAACTTAGATTTTGAAACTTTTTTAGACCGATTCAGATCAATAGATTTCGAAAAAACTGAAAAAAAAATTTTTTTCAAATGTTATTTGGGAATAACTTTTAAACGGCTTGATGGTCCAACTCCAAAAATTAATCAGCCTTTAACCTCAAAAAACCACGTCGTTCGCCACCAGTCCGGTCAAAATCGGTTGATTCGTTCAAGAGATATCGTGAATGAAAGAAAACCGAAAAAAGTGTTTTTTTGAAATAATTCCGATATTCCTAGCGCGATCAAATCAAAATTTGAGATTTTTCATGAGGCATGAAAAACTGCGTCGAATGCTGCTAGCTGTGTGAAAATCGGTTTGTTCATTCAAAAGTTATTGTGGTTTCAAAATTCTAAAAATAGTGTCTTATCAAATCTCTATCAGACTTTTGAGCTCGAAGAGCTCAAAAGTATAGGAAATCAATCTCTTTGAGCTTGGAGAGCTCAAAATAACTCATAAATTGTATTTTTGAGCTTGAAGAGCTCAAAAACATCATTGGCGCAGTTTTAAGCGCCAATTTTGGAATTAGCAGGAAGTTACAGGGATGGCCTTCAGGGTCAACCGTTTTCCTAATTTTTTTGGATAACTTTTAAACAGCTCCACTGATCGATTCCAAAAACTAATCAGCTTTAGACAATAAAAAACCACGTCGATCGCAATCAAGCTAGTCGAAATCGGTTAATTCGTTCGAGAGATATCGTGAACGAAAGAAAACCAAAAAAAGTGATTTTCGATATTGCTCCGAAATTTTTGGTTCGATCAATTAAAACCTGAAAATTTTTCATGAGGCTGATGAAACTGCGTCAAATGCTGCCAACCGCTTGAAAATCGGTTGATCCATTTAAAAGTTATTGCGGTTTGAAAATTCCAAAAGTAGTGTTCTATGAAACTTCTATCAGACTTTTAAGCTCGAAGAGCTCAAATGCATAGAAATACTATCTCTTTGAGCTCAGCGAGCTCAAAATATCACATAAATTATATTTTGAGCTCAAAAATCTCAAAAAATCTCAAAAATCTCAAACTTCATAAGTACAATTTTAAGCGCCCAGGTATGGAATTAGCGGGAAGTTGCAGGGATGGCCTTTAGGGTGAACCGTTTTACTAATTTTTTTCATCTTATTTTGTTAATAACAATGGCAATTTTCTACCTGCACCAAAATCCTTCAAAAACATTTTTCTAGAGGTGATTCCGAATCGAATGAGCCATCGCTCATATTTTTAGGACTTCTATCTCTATTTTTCACGTTTTTGAACTTGTTGACTAGACTAAGAAACCATAACCATAATATATCCAAGCTATTCCATTATTGTATAGGAACTTTTCTAATAAACGATGGATATGGTTTCCATAATAAGCATAGGATTGATACCTGTAATGATCATTTTATTATAGGAACCGTTCCTATAATGCTTTGGAAAGGTTCCTGTAAATTCATCTCCGTGCATATTTTAGCACTTCCGGTTTAAATATGCAGAAGTATAAGTTTTTAATTCTATAACTTTGAGAAAATCAAAGTGTGTAAAATGGCATATTCATTTATTGTATGCATGTGATTTTTCATAAGTACACTAGAATTTAAATTTGCGCACGCAAGCGCGCGCCTGAATATATGAAGTTTGCATATATTTTCATGCTAATGATATATTCAACCAATCACATCACGAATAAATTGATGCCACATACATTTCATCTCAATTTGATATTAAGATTATTTCAAGTAGAAATATATCCTACAAGTGAGCCAGAAGTTAATCATCACTCACCATTATTTTAATAACATATCTTATAGTTAGAGATGAGTTACAATTATTAAGAAAACATAATTGCATAAAATTGAAAAATTTTAATTTTTTCAAAAATTACAGAAAATATTAATTCATCATTTTTTAATCTATGAATTCATTTAGAAAAAAGACAGGTAGCGGCTAACTCCTGGCTCACATTCTACAATTTAATTTTAAACGTTAAGTCGAAAGAGTTTAATATTAATAATTTTTATATAATGTTTCCTAATATATAAATTAGGGTGGGTCAAAAAAATCGATTATTTTTTTTTTAACTTCTAACATTAAAAAGTTGGTTCTCAGGCACCTCTAGAAAATGCTCACCAAATTTGAGCTCTTAATATTGATAGGAAGCTTATGCTCATTACAGTTTTATATTTTTTGTTAGTCTCTTATAAAAAAGATCATATCTCACTATTATCGATTTTTTAATTAAATCTTCATACATGTTTTTGTAGAAAATTGAATGATCTACAAAAAAGATTTAATAAAAGTTAAAAATTTAGTCAAAGTTCAAAAAATTTATCAAAAAAAAATTTTTTTTTTTAATTTCCTACCACATTGGAAAATAATAGTTGTCAAATGTATATGCCATATTTCCTACAAGGAAATTTAACGCTATACAAAAAAGGTCTGATATGTTAAATTTATTACTGCGATCGTTTAAAAGATATTCGTAACCGAACCCCAATGCTTTCTGATTTCAATAATTTTCTAATAACTTTTTCAAATATATCCATTAAATTTATTTGTTTATTTATTTATTACTTGTATATAGACCCAACAGCGATAGCCATTGACAGGGTCATTAAATATACATATTTGGCGTTAAGTGATACAAGAAACAAATTTTTGCTTTTCTATGAAACAATATTATACAATAAGTGTTAAGCTACTTAAGTAGATATAAACGATATTAATTGTAATTGTAATTGTAATTTATTGAAAGAGGCCGTAGGACGTAGTCCTCTAACGGTCAAAAGCATATACAGAGTATACAAAATATCTTAAAGTTCATATTAAGTACAGATCAATATAATTTTAAGTAAAAATCAAAAACAAAAAGTGCTCATAAGCTATTATCGACAATCAAAATAGATTCTTATAATGTTAATGTTAATATTGATAGGTCTCTCAACGTCAATTTTATCACAATAATATAAATTTAATTAATTATGATTAATAATGAATACTGAAACAAAAACAGTCTACTTCAAGTCTTATACTATATTGCACAGGACAGCAAATAACTAAATTGCACTTGGTCAAAAATGCAGAATACACACTTAGAGATCGGCACGCTCAGTAGCTAATAAGTGTTTATAACAACTTGTTTTAAATATTGCTAGTGAGTCAGCTGCTGTTATTGATGGCGGCAAGGAATTCCAAAAGGAAGTCCCCAGAACCACAAAGGAGTGCTGAAGAATTGAAGTACGTGGAATCGGCGCCAGAAGTGTATCAGTCCGATTATTGTCCCTATGTCTCGTGACATTATGGTTCATCCTTATTCTATCCTTTAACAAAGCATTTTTATTTATGACTAACATTCCGTAATAAATGCAGCCCATCAGGTGAAGCCGACGATGATATGGCGAAAGCCACCCAAGATCAAGCCGCGGTCCATTAATGTGTTCTCCAAGTCGTTTACGCAGCACAAAGCGCGCACAGTTGTTCAGAGCAACTTTCAGCTTTTTCTCAAGGCCCTGATTTAGGTTAGTGAGAGCTACGGCACAGTAGTCAAAAATAGGAAGCACCAAACTAGTTACTAATTGACGCTTTAGAGCAACGTTCAGTTCATTAACCGACTGGCGGAGTCTGTATAACACTCTCGAAACTGAATTACAAATCCTACGGACCTGATCAACCCATGATAGTCTCTGATCAATTAAAACACCGAGGTATTTGAAGCTAACAACATAGTCAATATTTTCATTTCCCAATACGATACTCGGTATCTGGTCTAGCTTGATCAAGTTAACATTGAATGCACTGCCTAATATCATAGCCTTTGTCTTGGAGGCATTAATCTTCAGTTTATTTAATCGACACCACTCCAACACGGCAGCAAGATCTTCATTCATCCTCTCAATTGCACTATCCAGGTCAGTGATTTTACATGTTAGATAGAGTACACCATCATCTGCGAAAAAGAGATAACTGCTATGCCGTAGACATGTAGGAAGATCATTGATGAACAGCGAGAATAACAGTGGGCCAAGAACACTTCCCTGAGGCACTCCTGTAAGGCAATTCCTCCATGTCAACAATTGTGCACCATCTCTAACTGCGTGTCTTCTTTCCGACAAATAACTGTATATCCAGCGAATAACTTCAATCGAGAACCCAAGCTTATAAAGTTTGCCCAATAAAAGCAAGTGATCAACAGAATCAAACGCCTTTGCTAAGTCCAAAAATACCGCCAAGGTAACCTGCTGTTCATCGATACCGAACCGAATATCATCAACGAACTTAAGAACAGCAGTTTGAGTACCAATATCAGGTCGAAAACCAGTTTGATGTTGATCAAGCACTGATCGTAGTCATTGAGAAATTCAATGATCTGGTCAAGCACAACACGTTCACATATTTTCGACATCGCACATAATATTGAAATTGGATGATAGTCTGAAGCTGATTGCGGGTTACGAACTTTAGGTATAGGTGTTATAAGCGACGATCGCCACTGGGTCGGGAAGAAGCCACTATTTATCGACGAGTTAACAAGATCTGTGATCAACGGACCAAGCAGATCTTTGAAAGTTCTCAGCACATGAATCGGAATTCCATCAACCCCCTCAGCTCGCGAGGAGCCAACCGAAAGACACTTGACTACATCACAGACATCAACATGTGAGAACGTAAATTGAGCATTCGTCCTCAGCTGAACAAAACCCGCAATCACTTCGTCAAACAGTGGTAGCTCTCTGCCTTGAATTATAGTTGCATTATAGTTATTTAGTTCCTCAGAACTAAACCGCAGAACATCCCGCGACTTTGTAGCAGCTACTGTCAACCCGAGCCTGTCCATTTCACTCCAGAACTGTTTCGTAGATCCAACACGGCTAAACACTGACTGAAGATAATTCGCTTGACTCGTCTTCCACATTGCCTGAGCCTGACGACGTAGTCTAACATAATGTTCCCAGGCCTGCCGATGACCATTTCTTTTAAAGCGCCGATAACACCTGTCACGTTCTCTACGAATGTCTCGCAGCTCCTGCGTTATCCAGGGAGCTGGGCGACATTTAGCCGCAAATTCACGCACAGGAACACACTGGTCCACAATGTCTTTAATCAAGTTGTTTAGATTATCTAGTCTCGAATCTATAGTCTGCCCAACATCACCATAATCAATATTGAGCTCCGGAAGCCTCAAGTTAGTCAAATCCGCTGCGACTCCAAAATCAGCTTCTTTCCATGATCGACATTTGACTATTCTCCTTGTCGGTTTCTGATGTTTATACTTTAGGCAAAAATAAATTAAGTCATGAGAAGACAAGAAAGGTTGGCCCGACTGTCCCCATGAATCAAGAGCCGATAGATGACTAACAGCACAAACATCAATCCAAGTATTCGCATCAGCAGTGTGATTAGTCGGCTGCAGTGGAACAATATTCATTCCATTTCTTTTAAAGAAGTCTCGTAATCTAACTGCCTTATCATTATTCACTAATAAGTCCGCATTAAAGTTACCAAGGACGCACACAGACTTGTAATTAATCATTCTAGTCTCAAAGTCATCTTCAAACGTGCACATGTGGCCTGCTTTTAGCGGCCGATAAACTATAGCAACCAGAATCTTGTGCTGAGATGGACCCCATACTTTTGCGATTAGGTATTCTGGCAAAACAACCTCTCCAGTTCCAACTGACGAGCTAAGAAGACAAGCATCAAGCTCATTCCAGATGTAGAGCGCAACTCCACCACCTCGTTTACTATGTCGATCAACACGCAACATAGCGTAGCCTGGCAGGTTGACCTGGTGATCTGAAATTGCATCACAAAGCCATGTTTCTACGACTCCTATCACATGGTATGGGTTCACCCTGAAGAACTCCTTAAATTCACAGAAATGTGCCATTAAAGATTGAGCATTAAGTGAGCAGACGTTAAGTACAGTAAGTTCAGCATTTTTAGTAGGAATTGACGTTGTAAGAGACCCGTATAGTTAAATAGCTAATCGTTGCAAGTCCGTAGAAGGCAGAATTTTTACCGGCCGATCATCTTTTGTCTTTCGTAGAAAAACGGCTCCATCAGAAATCCAGACATGCTTACGATCAACATGAAGAAACTTTTTCAGCACACGATCTCTCAGCTGATGAATCTGAACTGGTTGCCGAAAGTTTACATAGACCTTGACTTCAGGTAGAGATTGACCAAGTTGCTTGGCATTCAAATCTGGTTTAGCTTTTTTACCTTCAACAACCTTTTTGCAAATATCGCTGCTTTTCAACGAGATGATAATTGATCGGGGTCCTGCAAGACCACTACGTCGTGAGCCTACAATGCGGCGTCTTTTTCCAATTCTGAATGCATCTACGACAACATCTCCACCCAGAGCAGGATCAAGCATTCCAACCAAAGATCTAGACAGCTTTTTAACATCCTCACCATCTTCCTCAGGTAGTCCGCTGACGACAAGTTGATGAGCAACTTGATCACAAGCAGCACGAAGAATAACAGCCTCATCAGCTGCAGACAGTTTTAGCTCGACCGCGTTTGACTCAACAGCAACAATGCGATTTTCCAGATCATTAGTTCGTGCTAGAACAGCTTTTACTTGAGCATCAGTAGCAGCCTGATTAGCGGTGAGCTTATTGAAGTCAACACGAAGCGCCTCAACTTCGGTAGCAACTTTGTTAAGTTGTGATCCAAATCCATCCATCTTCTGAGAAATCGATTGTAGCAATGAAACAACCTGGTCATCAGTAACATTACATGCAGGACACTTTATTTGCAGCTTGACTCTTGCAGTGCGCGTACTGTCAACATTCAGCCTTACAACTGCACAGTCAGCATAAAAACTATGCTTGCAAGGTGCCCCTGTGGTAAGTCCCTCCGAAGAACGGTCAATATATTCATAACAGAGCACACAAGTTACCTTAGTCATGGTGACTAAAAACTTCTAAGCCAATACAATAGATAGTGCTGTTTGATAATAGAGAGTTCTGCAAATCGGCCCACGCGCCTTACCTAACCTCCTCGCAAAAGTCTATGAAAAGAAAACTATGTTCTCTTATAACAATCAAAGCCTGAGTGAAAAATTCAATTATCAGCGTGATCAGGAAACTTACACGAACACAACGATATTAACTGAAACTACACTAACTACTAACTAAACTAACACTAACACTAATAATAATAATAATGATAATAACAATAAATGAAATAATATAAAGTAATAGTATAATGCTAAATTAGATGAACAGAGTCTCAGGTGCTATCAAAATCTATCAAAACGTACATAAGTAGTAGGCGAGTAGGAATAGTTATATATTTATTTATTTACGTAGACACTATCAAAATTTGAACATATTACTACTGACGCATAGATAGCAGAATGGATGCTAGAGCATTCGTTGTCAAGGATTGATTGAAACCAAATAGGTCAAGAGACTCACTAGAGCTACAGATTAAGGTATTACAAGCCTGAGCTAATCTATATAAGGGAGCCGATTGATCAAAGTTAGAGCGAGTTGGTGGCAAATAAAACGCTGCATGAGATCTCAGGCCCCTATTTGGAATGTTTAACGGCAATTGCTCTAGGAGTTCGGGACAGTCTATGTGGTTTCGTAAGAGTCCCTTGACAAATAATACCGCGGCGATAACTCTTGATCTACACGAAGAATGACAAGAAATGTAAAGTATATAAATGCGTTTTTAAGACGCAGAAAATCTGTAAAAATATATTATTTTGTTAAATCAAGTCAATGGGATAGAGATTATTCTCTCACCGATGGATTTAAATCCATTTTCTGAAAGTACAGTTTTCGTGTGGATCATAACCCACTTGCTCGTTTGAAAAAATATTGAAAAAGATACAATGACTTCTTACACAACGAACAACGAATAATCGCTTAATTTTTACATTCCGGAATTTCACAGTGAATATTACCTCCATCTCCAAACGCAAAACTCACAGGATTTTACGTTTGAATCTGAATTTATTTGGTTTTGTCTCAACGTAACTTTTGAACCAAGAATATTGAAATTTCATTGAAATTATTGAAATTTTATTATTTTAATCGATTATAAAAATAACATATTTCAATGGCATCAAAATCGGAGCTGGAAACCTGGGATCCTTTCTTTGTAAGTAATAAAAACGGACATTCTCTTTTTCCAAAAGTAAAGCTTCCTTACATTTATGAATAGGGTAAAAAATAATTAAAAACTTTCATTCTAGCGATATAAGCTAAACTTTTTATGAAAATATCTACAATTCATGAATTTAATGGATATATTTGAAAAAGTTATCAGAAAATTATTGAAATCAGAAAGCATTGGGGGTCGGTTACGAATATCTTTTAAACGGTTGCAGTAATCAATTTAACATATCAGACCTTTTTTGTAGAGCGTTAAATTTCTTTATAGTAAATATGGCATATTCATTTGACAACTATTATTTTCCAATGTGGTAGGAAATTAAAAAAAAAAATTTTTTTTGATAAATTTTTTGAACTTTGACCTCGGATATCTTTGAAATGGTTAATGTAATCGCTGATACATTTTAAATCTTTTTTGTAGATCATTCAATTTTCTGCAAAAGCATGTATAAAGATTTAATTAAAAAATTGATCAATAGTGAGATATGATCTTTTTTATAAGAGACTAACAAAAAATATATCACTGTGATGAGGATAAGCTTCCTATCAATATTAAGAGCTCAAATTTGGTGAGCATTTTCTAGAGGTGCCTGAGAACCAACTTTTTAATGTTAGAAGTTAAAAAAAAAAATAATCGATTTTTTTGACCCACCCTATTATAAATGCTAGATTTAACGATGTTTTATGGTAAATGAACTATATGATGGATGTAAAACTTTAAGATCGCGTTATATTGTAAGAATTATCATCATATTCATTGTAAAAATTACAATACAAAGATTGTTTACACTATAAATCCACTCTAAAATTAAGTGCGTTATTTTAACACACATCAAGTGTATACTGTGCTCTGATGATGTAAGAAAACTATAGATCTTAACAAATTATAAATCATGTATAAAGTAACTACAAGAAAGAATAGTTCGTTTAGGGCATTTAATATAGAACACATTCCATGCCTGTTAAACTACTTTTAAATTTTATAGGAATTCAAATTGCGCGCATACGCGCGCGCTTTAATCCTAACCAATAAGGAATCAGTAACCATTCTTTCAAGATTTTTGTTGAAATAAGAGCAATAAAATATTCATTTTATGTTGGTATAAGTTAATGGTTGCTAAGCAACAAATTAGAATAAAAGTTAATTAATTAAATATACTTGAGTTTGTTTCGACAGTTGAATTGTAATCACCAATGTATTAACATTTTACTTTCTTTTATAATAAAAATTATTTAATTATTTAATAATTATCAAATTCATTATAAAATAACAGGTTATGTGCCCAGACACGTAAATACGTAATTTTATTTTAATAAAAAATATTACGGTAGTCCGCGATAGTATTTTCGGTTAGTTATTGCAATACTTGCGGAATATAAACATGGATTCGATAATTAGTTTGAATAATAGTCGAGTGATTAAGTTAGAAGGTCAAAGAAATTGGATCGTTTGGAGGTTTCAAATTACCGTGCTGCTGAAAGGTCTTGGAATTTCCTCAATTGAGGACGGGACGACTACAAACCCAGAAGAAGAGGTTCAAGCTC